>NC_056525.1:6276773-6323826 GCF_019175285.1 Sceloporus undulatus | reverse complement strand
TCTGAAGATGCCAGCCACAGATGCTGGCGAAACGTCAGGAAGAAAATTTTCTAGAACGTGGCCACATAGCCCAAAAAACCCCACAAAAAACTATGGATGCCGGCCATGAAAGCCTTTGACTTCAGTTTTCACTTGGCTTTCAATCAAGTCAGGGTACTGTGTTTCCTTATAATTGCTGCTGACCAATATGCTAAAAGCAAGATCAGTTCTCTACAGGTTTGTCTGCATGGGTGGAATGAAATGGCCTTGTCTTGCTTCAAAATTAACCTGTTTAGACATCATGTATAGCCACAATGGGAGGAAAGCAGAATGAAGTCATGCTCCAGGGTTTAACTCTGGTGCAAAAGGTCAAGCTGGAAAGAACAAACTATCGCATCGGTGTACAGACTGTGACCTGTGGAGATGGGGAGAGGTGCCAGGCAGCCAGTGGGAGTAGTTAGGAGCAGGTATACTGGACCGGGTAAGCTGCTGGCACCATTGCTGGCCATAATGGGATCCAATATGGGATTCTAAGCTGCCTTAAATCTCATTTTGGGGGAAAAGGCAGGATCCCACCAATAAATAGAGAGAAGAGGGAGAAAGGGGATATGTGTGGGGGCCACTATAGTTGTGCTGCGTCAATGTGTCACCAGGCACGCTGATGCACTGTACTGGCAGTTGATCGACCATGCAATCTAGCAGCTGATTGCGCAGCTGGTTGTGCAGGGCATCCAATGGTCTGGCAAAATGAGGGAAGTGACTGGTGGCTGCTGATATTTATTAATTTATTTTATTTGTATGCCACCTTTCTCCCAGAAGGAACTCAGTGTGATAGAGAGTCCATCTGCTTGTAAGCATGTGTTTGTGGCTTGACAGAAAATAGTAATGGTGTGGGGTGGCAGGGGTTGTAGTCAATGCATTCTCCCAGCATATCAGGATACTCCAAGGATAAGCCAGCTTTTCCCATCTGTCTGTTCCCGGCCTTAGTTGCAGCCTTTATAGAATGAAAAATATATATGGGTTCCAGAGGAGATGGGAGAACCACATAGTTTGCAGACGTGCAACACAATGTTTGGCCTTACAGTTGGGGGGGGATATGTGGGGGTTTTTTTGGAGGGAGGTCTAACCATAGAGCTCCCAGATATTGTTTTTAATTGGAAGTCTGAAAATAGTACACTTCACTGCAAGAAACATCTGGGGCTTTTTAGTTTTTTTTAAAGAAAAGATAGCTTAACACCAGAACATGAGAGAGCTTTGTAAAATTATGCATGATGTGGAGAGAACATCTTCCTCTCCCCTTCCCCTTTTGTCTCTCATAATGGGAATATTCAAGGTTACCTAAAGAAATAGATTGGCACTAGAGTCAGGAGAGAGAAAAGAAAAAGGACTTGTTCATGTGAAGCTTAATGAATGATGGGCGCTTACTGTGCTGATGGCCAAAAGCTTAGCAGGTGTATGTTAGTTACATATGTGTTTCATTTTTCTATATTTTAATGTAGTTGTATATTGTTTTTAGATTATTTTATTTGTTTTTAAAAAAATATTATTGCAATTACTTGTTGAAATGTTTTTAATTATGGTCTCTTCTGGGACCACAAATAAAATAAAATAAAATAAATAAATAAATAAATAAAAATGTAAATGATACAACACTCTTTTAAAAGCTCTTTCCTCCAAAGCCTTCAGTTCTCAAAAACCCATTGGTTTAATAAACGTCCACCTACTAAGAGAAGGACAGCCATGAGGGACCCATCCTAGCCTCCTTAGGAAGGGAGTTCCAGAATCTAGCGACAACCACCATGGTTTCTCAGAGATCACAGAAGAGCAGTGTCTAGTTCTGCAAAGACACACACACCTTTTCTTTCTTTTGAATTGGCCAGTGGGGAGAAAAAACTGTGGCACAATGGGTAAACATAAAGCATCATTATGGGAGTGTGGGCTGGGTGGACCACAGTGGATAACACCTCAGAGAGGGGTGTACATCTGGTGGGGTGGCACACCTGTTGGGACTGGTGTGGTTACAGGGTGAGTGAGTAAGGTGGTTGTGCCCATGCTGGATCCCAAATGGCCCTCCTGATGCTGTTGAGCATGGTGGCTGGGAAGCGACCAAAAGGGACACAACCATCTTTCTCACTCGCCCTGCAGCCACACCAGTCTCACCAGGTGTACCACCTCCTGGATGTACCACCCCCTCTGGGGTGTCACTCAATGTGGTCCACACACCCCTCACTTCCATCATGATGCCACTGCTTTATGCTCACTCATTGTGCCCATTGAGCCTGATGCAGAAGCAATGCCTTCTGTTTGGGGTCCAGTGCATCTGCATCTGCATCTGCAGCCACGCCAAACCCCAAATAATCCTCTGGTGGCTGCGGCCGTCTTCCCATCTCACTGCCCCACTGCACAGGATGATGCCAACCCTAGGGATGCCACTAGTGTGGCTCAAGGTTTGCAGTAGTGGGATCCAACACAGCCTTTGCTAGTGCCTATTTACGCTAAGCTAAAAGGGTATAGAAATGTGGACCGTCTGTCAGTCATCGTTGGCTCTCACTTCACTATAGTGCAGCAGTTGATGGCAAAGGAGAGATCTATGTCTAATGGACCATTAGGCCAGCTTTGCCTCAAGCAATATCGGAATGTGTTTTAAATCAGGCAGGGTTAAAGCAGGCTCCACATAAGAAATGCACAATCTCAGGGCCTTTTTTTTTAGTGAGAAGGAGCAGCAGGAAGAAAATATGTGTCTGTAGGCTGCTTAACTCCTTTCCTTCCATACATTTTTTTCTGCTCAGAAATATTCCTCCCTAAAGCTGTTCTCCATCTGTTGTTGTTGTTGTTGCCTTCAACTCATTTTCTACTCATGGCAACCCTATCACAGTAGTTTCTGGGTGAGATTAGTTTAGAAGAGGTGTCTCCCCTGTAGGAGGAGTGCTATGAACTATCCAAATCTTTTATCCTTGGGATAAGAAA
Organism: Sceloporus undulatus; assembly: GCF_019175285.1. Lineage (NCBI taxonomy): Eukaryota > Metazoa > Chordata > Lepidosauria > Squamata > Phrynosomatidae > Sceloporus > Sceloporus undulatus. The sequence goes on along the minus strand of NC_056525.1, from coordinate 6,320,880 downwards.
AGAAATGTGGAGAAAGTTTTTTTTGTGTGAGAGAAGGAAAGGGTGAAGCAGCCTTGCCTTGCCCATTTTGTCACTGAAACTAGCTGCCTGCTATGTCCATGTCATCATATTTCCAGTTTCTATGTACAGTTCTGAAAGCTGTACAGTGAACAAAGCTGACAAGAAAAGAATTTATTCATTTAATAATGTGGTGCTGGAGGAGAGTTGTATAGATAGCACTGATCGCAAAAATGGCAGATAACTTGCTTTGCTTAAGCAAAGCAAGCCTGAATTCTCCCTAGAAGCCAGAATGCCCAAACAGAGGGTGCATCTGTACTGTTAAAATACATCTGGCCCTCCACATTCACTGGGGTTAGGGGCACAAGACCCCTGTGAAAGTGGAAAAACTGCAAATAAAAAAACCACTACTGTATATACTTGACTATAAGTTGACCTCATGTGCTGTATAAGTCAAGGGCAAGCTTTGGGGCCAAAACTATGGATTTTGCTATGACCCTTGGATAAGTCGAGGGTAAAATGTAGGGGCATATAGCAAAGGATCTAAAGGATGAAGCAAAGCAAAACAATGGCCCTTATCACACGTGGGTGGTTTGCAGCTCAGATCCACAGTCACTCCTGTTCTAGCAATGCGAAATGTCATGTTTTTTCACACCAGATCCGGAGTCACTCTTGTCTAACAATGCAAATTCACATTAAAATGTGATGTTTTACCACATCTGGTTGCCTTTCCACTGCCCTTCTGAATTGAGGGGGAAGCGGAGTCAGTTTGATTCCAAGCAAGTCACGTGATGCGGATTCAAGCAAAGTGGAGTGAGTGCACAATGTATTACCACACCGGAACATAATCTGAGGGGTCAACGATTTTAATCGGCACCCTTTGCGCATGCTCAGTGGGGCTCTGGATGCTGTCCTCCTTCCTTGCCCTCTCCTTAGCTGTCATCTTTCATCAAGGTGAAGTAGGAGGCAGGGGATGATGGGATAGGCGGCAAGGTGAAGGAGGGGAGAAGATTGGGGTCTAGGAGAAGCCCAGGGATGATGGGATGGGTGGCAGGTTGAAGGAGGGGAGGCAGATTGGGGTCTAGAATACAGGGGATGATCGGATGGGTGGCGGTTGAAGGGGGGAGCAGATTAGGGTCTAGAATACAGGGGATGATGGGATGGGGTGGGCAGGCCTGAAGGAGGGGAGGTGGAGGAGGGGAGCAGATCGTGGGTCTAGAATACAGAGGTGATATGGGTGGCAGGTTGAAGGAGGGGAGCAGATTGGGGTCTAGAATACAGAGGATGATGGGATGGGTGGCAGGCTGAAGGAGGGGAGCAGATCGCGGTCTAGGAGGAGGCAGGGGATGATGGGATGGGTGGCAGGGTGGCAGAGAGGAGGAGATGGCATGAAGGAGGAGGAGGGGGATGAAGGAGGAGGAGGGGGATGAAGGAGCAGGATGCAGGGGGCCAAGGGGGGTGACATCAGAGTGATCTTCCACACCAGACCAATTCAAAGTGAAATCGAAGTGAGCTTGAATGCGAATTCTATGAATTCCCTTTTTTCTGGAATTCATCAAAATGAGGATTCACTTTGGATTCACTGCGGAAGTTCCATGGAAGGAGCTCCCATAGAAAGGAATCACCTCTGAAAACACATTCACGTTATGATGTGAATTTGCATCGTTGGACCCGTACTCACGTCAGAACTGAGCTGCAAAAGCTCTAAAAATCTCAGTGTGATAAACCTCAATGTCAAAGAACTTACAAATTTCCAGCAGACATAACTCTTTGTGCTTACTCTTAAGGCTGGATGAATGAGAGAGTAGAGGGGTCAGTGCTTCCAGGACAGATTATACTCCTGTTTTTCACCAGGGACTGATTCCTTCTTTTAAATAAGAGTTAATACAGTACTTACATTGACCTGTGGATAAATCATCTCAGGTTTTTTGGGGTCAATTTTTTTACCTAAATTTCTAGATTTTACATATGTATATACAGTATGTTTTTTATCTGAGAGAACCCCTCTCTATTAACCTCCAGGTCCTCCAGGGCAACTCTGTGGTCAACATCTGCCTGAAGTTGATCACAGAATCATGCTGGAGGACCTACAAATGCTTAGAGAAGTGTTTTCTCTAATAATCTCTAAGTCCTCTAGAGCACATCTATGGTCAACTGGCAAAGTTGCACTGGAGGACCTAGAGATTCCTAGAAAGAACATATTACTCAGATCTATGAATAATCAAATCTGTGAAAATCAAAGCCACAAATGTGGAGGGCCGGCAGTTGCAAGCCAGCTGCACTCCTCTGCCCAACAAAGAAATAATGTGTGTGTGTTCTCTTCATGAGAAAAGACACTTCTTTCTTCTTTGGTGGGGGGGGGGGGGGAAGAAAAAAATAAAAACTCCCCCCCCCCCCCCCCGAGCCTGTTCTGGAATAGTAGAATAATGGAATAGTGAGGGGGGAGGGAAGGGGGAGAGGAGGTAACATGGAAACCACATGACTGCTCAGTTCCAGAACTGCCATGCAAGGAACTTATAATTGCTCCTGAGAACAAATACTGAAGTAGTGGATTTGGGAGCTTATTGATGGGTGTCCTGTGTCAGTGAAAAGGGACAATCTAACAACAACGCAGTGACTAAGCAATCACGATGTTGTGCAAGGGTACTATTCTCTAGTTTTAATAGTAGATTTAAAGCCTTGTGTGATAATCTCCTTAGGCTTCCAACATCTCCATTCAGCATGACAAATGATCATGCTGGACAGGGAGGATGGCAGTTATAATACAGTGGATGGCACTAGGTTGAGGAAGGTGGTTCTATGCTGACAGGTTTCATATACAGTACAATGGGCCTTTGTTATCTGTTGGGGTTTGATTTCAGGACCCCCCATGGATAATAAAATCCATGGATGCTCAAGTCCCACTAAATAAAATGGCATAACAAAGTAGTGTCCCTTATATAAAATGGCAAAATCAAGGTTTGCTATTTGGAATTTATACTTTTTAAAATATTTTCAAGCCATGGATGTTTTATCTGTGGATAAAAAATCTGCGGATAAGAAGGGCCAACTCTATTTTTAACTGTGTGTGCGTATGTGTGTTTGTAAACTGCCTTGAGTCCTAGCCTGGGAGAAAGGCTGGATATAAATATAGGAATGGATGATTGGGTTTTCCTGGTTTCAAATATTCCTTCTATTTTCACTAGAACTGAACCTGGTTCCTTTTGTATGCTCAGCTGCACCAATAAGCCACAGTGCCTCCCCCTATCCAAGGAAGATTTGGGAATTGGTTCAGAGCTACTTTGAATATTTTGGGAAGGTGATGGTTATGGTTACAGCTGTTTCCCTGCCATAACTGATGAGTAATCACCTGGCTCTTGCTCACCTCTCTTCCTGTCCTTTTAGGTACCTGCTTGGAAGGATGGTGTGGCAGCTTTTGGGACTGGCTGTTTGCCTCAATCTGGCTCCTTCTGCTTCTGCAGATTGTGCAACCCAGTGCTCTGCATGCGCTCTGCATGGACAGGATGCAGAAAAGCCCATCAGCCCCTTGGTAAGTTACAGCACTGGTTACGGGTGAATTATCCCTTCCCAGTTGAGCGGATAAAGTTCATTTATGGCCCTGTTCACTAAGCCAAATTTATTAGAACCCTCATCAAACCTATCTTTCTTGTACATATGGATGTGAACATATGGAGAAAATCATGGGTTGCCTGCATAGTTCTGTGCCTTCCCCTTAATGTTTAGTTGGGCTGGCAAGGGAAGGCAGAAGGGACTCAAAAGATAAAGAAGCAACTGGTCTTGGCTGTGAGGGAAGAGAAACAAGGGTAGTTGCTGTTCCTGTTTTCTACTGCCTAGCAGCTCAGATCAATGATTTCTTCTTTATTTGAGTTACTTGCTGGTAAACAGCAACAGCAGCTGCTGCCTAGTAGGAAAGGTTTTATATGAGATGCAAAAAGCTAGAGGACCTGGGGCACTTTTGGTCATTGTGATGGTGCCATGATTATAAAAGTGAATTACGGTAGTTGCATGTTATATATTGGGTTCAGCTGTGCAAACCTAGTGGGTGACCTTGGGTAGTCACTCACTCTCAGCTTTAGAGGAAGGCAATGGCAAACCTCCTCTGAAAAAATCTTGCCAAAAAACCCCAGTGATAGGTTCATCTTAGAGTGAAAAATCTGAACAAATATAAATCCAAAATGACCTGAAAGCACACAGCAACAAATTAGGTTTACAACATGTATTGATACCCTAGATCAGCTGCTTACTGGAGATGAACTAACTAAAATCTCCTGTCTTAACCCCACTCGACCCCATTTTAAGAATCCATGGTAATCTCGAGCAAAGCAGATTAGAGAAAAATGGGATACAAATTATTATTATTATTATTATTATTATTATTATTAGTTCAACTTATGACTGAAGTGCAAAGAGAACGACATTTTCAACCCCTCCAACCAGCAAGTGAGGCTTTGACAAGGACTTGTGACAGTGGTCTTGTTTCTGATTGTCATATACTCATTTGCTGCCAGGAGCAAAGCTGGAAGTATTGTCCTTCTTGCATGTTATTTGGAATCTGAATGGACCATCCCATCCAGCTGCTAACTCTTAAAACGGATTGGGACAACATTTACATAGGTTTCCAGTAAGATTACACAGACTTACTGAAAATAGACCAGTTACAGATATGTAACTAAGAAGTTTATCACATGCACTTTTAACCTGACTGAAACCTAATGTGATGCAGTCAGGATGGGAGATGTAGGCGGGAATTATTGCACCTAATTCGCTGCTGATTCCACCAACCAAGTACATCCCAGCTCCTAGGCACGCTTTGAAGGCTGCTTTTCAAAGCCAGGAGTTTTCCAACTTGGAAAAGCAGCTGCTGAAGTGCACCTGGGAGCCAGGATGCAGCTGAGCTATACTCAGCTGGTGGAATTGGCGGTGAATTACATGTGAAAATTCCCGCCTGCATCCCACCTTCTGGCTGCATCCTGTTAGGCTGCAGTTGGGTTAAATGTGTGTGCGATAAGCTCCTAGGTTATAAATCTGTAACTGCTATACTGCAATACCAGGCATTGTAGTTATGGAGCCACTTGCCAGTCAACATTTCATTCATTCCCATATCACAGAGGATGGTAATTGAAATGCTGGGATGTTTTTTTTCTTTGTGAGCAGACTTCAAATAATTTGGGAACACCAGGCTTCACTGAGGAGTAAGCAGAAATATCCCTGCTGCTATCTACAGCCCTAAGGCACAGGAGAAAGTAACAGTAATGGCCTAAATCCTAATGGCTGTCCCAACTTTAGTAGACCCACTGAATTAATTGTTGAGTCATGAGTCAAGTCTTATGTAAATTTCCTTGATTCAGTGGATGTACTGGGGACTATTGATAGTATTCAGAACAAACCCTTATTTAATAATGGAAATGTCAAGCACACTTGATAGAAAGCCCTTTCTTTTTTTGATCCCTTTCTGGTCTTCTTGGAGAATTAGGAATAACCTTTTGTTGGTGTCTTACAGATCTGTTCCCTGGAGTGCCAAGGCTCTTTGCCATCCAGGGCAGAATGGGAGAAGTGCAAAGAAAGCATATCCACCATCACCCCTTTCCTGATGATGGAGGAGGAGGCCAAGGAACCATCCCAGGTGGAGGAAGAGGAAGAAGGCCATCCTTATTCTTGGGAGCCATATCCTGGGCTGGTCAAACGTTATGGTGGCTTTATGAAGAAGCTGGATAAGAACAGGATCTTTTCCTTGCTCCGTGAGAACGGCATCACCAAAGGGGGTATCACTAAGAAGTATGGCGGGTTCTTCCGGAAGATAGGGGAGAGGGCAGCCTCTGAACCAGGGGTCGAAGATTACTCCACGGTGCTAGAGACTGGAGACTTGAGCTACAATGGAGAAGAGTCGCATACAGGGTCTCTCAAGGATGAGATGAAACGTTACGGGGGATTTCTCCGTAAATACCCCAAGAGAGTCTCTGAAATGGTGTCCACCACCATTGCAGCCGAGGATGATGGGCAAGAGCTGGAGGACCTGCACAAACGTTACGGGGGCTTCATGCGCAGGATCCGCCCAAAGCTCAAATGGGACAATCAGAAGCGCTATGGTGGATTCCTGAGACGCCAGTTCAAGGTGACCACACGGTCAGAGGAGGAACCCAACGCCTATTCAGGGGAGGTCTCTGATCTATAGATGGTATTCACTGCAGAAACCACATTCTTCTCCAGCCACAATACTTCCAAGTAGGGACTGTGTGGATCATCCATCCCACCCCCAACCACTCATCCCCTCACCCCCAGTGCTCAGCTAAGCAGTGCAGGGACTGTCTGTCAATTGGATGGTGAAGGGACCAGCTTGATACCTTGATGGGGAGGCTTTTTATGGATTTTGAGATGGAAAGATGGAACTTGAAGCCTTGGGGCTTCAGTGAGAATCTTGCATCCCTCCCGATTTTGTTGAACTGCAACTCCCAGCATTCCTCACCACTGACTATGCTAGGTAGGGCTCATGGGTATTGCAGTCCAGCAACATCTCACATCCTTGGTTTAGGCACATCTTGGAAATATTACAGTACTTTCGTTGGACAACAGCTCCCAGGAATAGGGAGGAGTGTGTGTGTCCAATAATAAATACATTATTCATGCTCTGCATTTAAGAACTGGGTCTGACCTTTCTGGATTTGCCCTATAGATACAGACCTATAACTAAACAGAGATAATGTCTGTCTCCTGTCTCAGAAAGAATTGCAGTGTTGCTTTTAGCCTTCTTCCTTAGTTATAATAAAGGATGAGCTGAGATATTTAATTAGCCAATGAAATTAAAGTAAAATAAAAACAGAGCATATAGTAACAGTGCACAATTGTAAGCACATTTACTCAGGAGTAAATCCCACTGAATTCAGTAGGAACGTCTTTCCCTTTAGTAACTGCTATAGAGAAGGGCAGCCAGTTAAACTGCTTTTTAAGCTGCAGGAATCAAATCTGACCAAAGAGCAATAGAAAAATTGCTCTTCACATTCCAAACCTACCATGGAATAAAACAATAATGAGTTGAGGTTTTTTGAGAAAGGGTCTTGAAGGGGAAAAAATACTGTAGATGAATTAATTTCTTTTGGGATGTATATTTACTCTACAATCACTTCTTGACACATTCTGTTTTCTTAAAGTAGTACATATGAAGATTTCTTTTAAGTGCACAGTTAGAAAGGTTCTGTTTGACAAACTGATGTTTCAAGTCTTGTGCTTTATAAAGATCAACACCGGAATCAGGGGGGCTGTTGTACTCCACTGAGAGATGGTCTATACTATAGAAATAAATCGATTTGACACAATTTTAACCGCCATGGCGCAATGCTATGGAATTCTGTGATTTGAAGTTTTGTGAGCGACCTCTGAGGCCACAACAAACTACAGTTCCTAGAATTCCATTGTATCGAGCCATGACAGTTAAAGTGATGTCAAACTACATTATTTCTGCAGTGCAGATGTGAAAGACATATTGGATCACAGAAGGCTTAATGCATGAGAGAAAGACTTAGTGGCCAGGGATGAGAATGGAACAAAAAGAGATATGGGTGCACATCACATGAAAGTAAGGGGCTGGACAGATTGGGAAAAAGGGGCAGCGAGATGCCGCCCCTTTCTGCCCCAGGTGGGGACCATGGCAACAAAATGTCGTGGCCTCTGGGAGGCCTAAAAAGAACCTGCTCCCTGATGGGTTCTTTTTAGGCCACGCGCAGGGCGCCATTGGCACACTTGCGCACCATGATGACATATGCGTGTCACGGTGCTCTTTGGATGCTGCGCCACATGGATGTCATCATGGCGCACCCCGTATGGATGGGACACACCATGATGGTGGCCAGGGTGCACAGTAGGGTTGCTGAGCGTGTAAATGCTCAGCCCTAGCGAACTCCTAGTTTGGGCCCAGGCAAAGCAATCTTCAGCTCTCTTAAAAAGTCTTTTAGGCTGCCTTGTCTATCCTTAACCAGAGAGCAGCCAAAATTTTGTAATACCTTAAAGAATAACACTTTTATTATGACACAAGCATTTATAGATTACAGCCCAGTTTATCAGATGCTTGAGATGTTATCCAACATTGCTACACACTAGTGTTGGCAGACTTTCAAAATAGCAATAAGGAATGATCAGAATTCATGGCATGCAGGAAGTTTGTCTTCTGCCTAAATGTCAGTTGAAATTGGTTTCTGCTGGGCTTTAGTTCCAGGCCCCCTTGTGGATATCAAAATCTGTTGCTGCTCAAGTCTCATCAAATACAATGGCAGAGTACAATTGTGTCCCTTATATAAAATGGGAAAATCAAGCTTTGCTTTTTGGAATTTATATATTTTTTGAATATTTTCAATCTGTGGATGCTTGAATCCGTGGATAAAAAAATATGTGGATATGGAGGGCCAACTTTATTGGTTTTATTGACTGTATTCAGTGAGTACTGATTTTCTAGCCATGTTGTTCTCTAGTAATCATCTCCATTCATAAATTACAGGATGCGCACATTTTTGTTTTTATGACTTGTCCGCACCCCAAAATAAGGAATTTCCAGCTTATATAAAAGAAACTTTTATATAGTTGGACTATTTTACATAGTTGGACTATGACTCTGGAGACCAGGGTTCGATTCCCAGCTCAGCCATGAAACCTCCTGGGTGACCTTGGACAAGTCACATGCTCTCAGCCTCAAGGGAAGACAATGGCAAGGCTTCCACAAGATAGGTTCACATTAGGGTAGCCATACGTCAAAAATGACTTGAAGGCACACAACAACAACAACAAAAACAACAACAACAAAATTTTCCAAGCCTCTTATAGGGAACATCCATTATAATAAGAGGCACCTGCAAGTTGGAGAAAGTTAAGCTTTCTGGCTCTCAGATAAGGGCATCCTTAATAATAATTGACACATGGTAACCCTACTACTACTACCACTACTGCTGCTGACACACACACACACACACACACAATTCTGTGTGAAACAGATGGAGAGATAGCTGGAGAGGAGAGAGAAATGGGATGGCAGAATAAGCAATGAGGCTGGATAGAAATAAAATGCAGAAAGTACAAACTGCAACAGACAATTATATTAAAGAAGGAGTGAGAATGATACTCAGATGCTGAATGAGACTACATGTGAAAGGGATCTTGGAGTCTAAGTAGACCACAAGTTGAACATGAGCCAACAGTGCGATGCGGCAGCTAAAAAGGCCAATGCAATTTTAGCCTGCATGAATAAAAGTATAGTGTCTAGATCAAGGGAAGTAATAGTGCCACTCTATTCTGCTTTGGTCAGACCCTACCTGGAATATTGTGTCCAGTTCTGGGCACCACAATTCAAAAAGGACATTGAGAAACTGGAGCCATGTGTCCAAAAGAGGGTGACTAAAATGGTGAAGGGTTTGGAAATCATGTCCTATGAGGAATGACTTAGGGAGCTGGGGATGTTTAGTCTGCAAAAGAGAAGGTTAAGAGGTGATATGACAGCCCTGTTTAAGTATTTGAAGGGATGTCATATTGAGCAGAGAGCAAGCTTGTTTTCTGCTGCTCCAGAGACTTGGACCCGGAGCAATGGATGCAAACTATAGGAAAAGAGATTCCATCTCAACATTAGGAGGAACTTCCTGACAGTAAGAGCTGTCCGACAGTGGAACAAACTCCCTCGGAGTGTAGTGGAGTCTCCTTCCTTAGAGGTCTTTAAGCAGAGGCTGGATGCCAATCTGTCGGGGATGCTTTGATTGAGATTTCCTGCATGGAAGAATAGGGTTGAGCTAGATGGCCCTTGGGGTCTCTTCCAACTCTAGGATTCTATGTTGTTTGACTGCAGCTACCAGCATCCCTAGCCAGTATAGCCAAGGGTGAGGAATGCTGGATGTTGTAGTCCAACAATATATGGAAAGCTGTACAATTCTCACCCCTCTGTCAAAGCTTCCATGATCTAAAAAGGAGTGAAAACCACTCATGACACCGAGCATTCCTAGTATTGCAGTATTAATGATGATAGGTGTTAAATCAGCTTATCAATTCTAAAACGGTTGAGCTACCGCTCTGAATGGTCATTGCAAGCATTTAACCTACACTTAATAGAAGTATCACATTTTTGCATTTCATTTCCCTTTCATTTCTTTGTTTACAATCCCCTGATTCCCACAATGATCTTATGCGGGTGTGCTTGGTAACACAGGGCAATAGCAGATGGATCTGAAGAAATCAACCAGACCACAAAAACATATGTTGTAATAATATGGGTCAGAGATAGCTTTACCAGGGCACTTTTCCTCCTGCTGTGCAGTGGATAAAAACACAGAAACTATACCAAAATGAGCATATACACATGCGTCCGTGGAAGTGAGTCCCACTGTTGTTCAGTGTTGCTTACTCTCAGGGAGCATACTTAGAAAAAAAAGCCACAGGGATCCCCAGAAAGCTGAACCACTCAGTTTATTTATTCATTTAATTGATATCCTGCCTTTCTCCCAAATGGGACCCAAGGTGGCTGACAGCATGTATTAAACAATGTACACGAATTAAAATGTAATGATAAAAATATTTGTTTAAAAAACACAAATAAACTACCATATCAAAATACAAATCCCAGTGTCCTGCATCAGTTACTTAGGCTGCTGCCACACTGCAGAACTAATGCACTTTGATGTTACTTTAGCTGCGATGGCTCCATCCTATGGAATCCTGGGACTTTTAGTTTGTTGCAGTGCTAGAGATTTCTGACAGAGAAGGCTAAACATCACCAAACTATCAATCCAAAAATTCCATAGCATTGAGCCATTAAAATGGTGTCAAACTGCATTAATTCTATAGTGTAGATGCAGCTTCAAGTACATATGCATAACTAGTGACATCTCATGGGCCCAGGACTCCTAGGTCACCTAAAGAACCAGCTGCCAGGCTGAGCAAAGGAGGTCCATTTCCCCTTCCAGCAAGCAAGCAATGGTACAATAAGGACTTAGGGCAAGTGAACTGCTTTTCTCAGACTGCATCTGCAGTGCAGAAATAATGCCATGTGACACCGCTTTAAGTGCTATTGCTCCTTCCCATGGAGTCCTTGGATTTGTAGTCAGTTGTGGCACCAGAGCTCTCTGAGAAAGAAGACTAAGAGCTATATTGCTTTAAAAACAAACTCGGCAGGCAAAATGAGAGAAGCACATTTCTCTTTCTGTCTTTGTATGACATTGAAGCATTTTCTTCTCTTCCAGTTGTAAAAGCGTGGGAAAATGTCATACAAGTGTCATAAAAGTGCCCCTTTTGTCAAGCTGAAAAAATCCATTCAACAAAAGGGACATTTTTACCACCCTCTCCCACACTTTTATGACCAGAAGAGAATGATAGTTCTTGCTCCTTCTCAATATTCCTTTCAAAATTAAACAGGCCAATTAGAAGAAGTTCTGGGATCAAAGTAATTTTCTTGTATAAGATAATTCTTGCTTTTCTTATAAGCCAAAACTTTTCTACTCTACTACATCTCCACCACATATGGTTGCATGTTCCAACCTCTTCACCACATTTCCAGCATGAGTTATTAAATCTTATCAAGTTTATCTGGTGAGAGATACCATGTGTGCAGCCATTTCCCCCAAATTTTCTTTTAAGTCACAACACCTCGTATAAACACTATTGTTTCCCCATAAATTCTCCCATCTGTCGCGGTCTATATACTATACTATATCTTTAGCCCATTTTATCATGCAGTCTTTAATTAATCCATGTTCTAAATGATAATTCAGCATCTTATGCAGATTACCAATCGTGTTTTTCTCCATTTAGTAGATATTCAAATTTATTCTTTTTAAAATCATATCCTCCCTTAATTTTATCAGTCTTAAATTTTACTAAAATTTGCAAAGAAGGAAAGCATTGAATATTGAACCCTTCTGTTACTAGTTCTTGTTTGCTCTAGTATGGTTCTTCTTTTGAATTTAAAGGTCTCTATAGCGATTCTCCTTGCTTCCTTAAAGCTTTAAGAGAAAGTGTCTCGAAAGGTGATAGCCAAAGAGGTGTTTTGGTATATTTGTGTTTATTTAGCCCAGGTTTTGTACAATGCTTTCTTTATCAAATGTTTGTTGAACGTCTTTTGCATTTGTACTTTGTTGTCCCACATGAAGCCATGGCTACTGGACATGGCAATTAAAACAAACAGAAGGGGGAAGATAGTGCACATTTGCAAGCATTCCTTCCTTAACCCTCTCATTAGGTAAATGAATAAGAAACTCATCAGAAGAAGGTGCACAGGGCGGTGGTCCCCTTTAAAACAGAGTCTAGTGTTTGTCTACACTACGCATTTATAGCATTTTGAGTCTACTTTAATTGCCATAGATACTTCCTATGGAATTCTGGGACTTGTAGTGTGAAGCAGAGACAGCATGGTGTAGAGGTTTGAGTGTTGGACTAGGACTCTAGAGAACAGGGTTTAAACCCCCATTTGGCCATAGAAGCCCACTGGGTGACCTTGGGCAGGCCACACTCTCTCAGCCTCAGAGGAAGGGAAAGGAAACCCTCCTCTGAACAAACCTTGCCAAGAAAACCCCAAGATAGGGTTGCTTTAGGGCAGGGGTAGGCAACCTTTTTGAGCTGGGGGACAGGTTGCTGTCCCTCAGACAACTGGGGGGTCGAAGCCAAAAAATAAATAATTAAATATTTTTTTAAAAATTAAATAAATAAATAAACCGGGACAAATGTAGGACAAAATTTTCAAATGGTGGACACTTTTTTTTAAAAAAGTGGAGGACACATGAAAAAATTTGCTGATTTTTAAAAAAAATGTTAATATAAATGCATGTTTCTTCTATAGACAATTGCCCCTGCGCACGAGAGGCCAAAGGCCCCGGTCGCAATTGGTGGCAGGACTGGACTGGGGCTGGTCCCAAGGCCTCGCCAGGCCGCATCCGGCCCACGGGCCGCAGGTTGCCTACCCCTGCTTTAGGGTCACCATACGTCAGAAATAATTTATGGCACACAACAATGAAATCTTTAGATTTCTCTGCCAGAAGGCATTGATGCTGTAGTTCATGGGAGCGGAGTAGAAAATTACAAACCCTAGGATCATTGGCAGTTAAAGAGCTATCAAACTGCTATAATTGTGCAGTGTGGATACACCAATTGCCCTCCTCTTTCAAAACAAATAAAACCAGAATCTAATTGCTAGTCCACAGTGGAGTAAGTACGCTGAATCAGTGGAAATTTGTTAATCCAATTTTCATCTGGTTTCAACTGATTCAAGAAATCTGCAGTTTGGAAAGTGGTGGAGGTTTTAAAACAGGAATTAAAGGCCACCTCTTTGAGGTACTTTAGAAGTGGATTCCTGCATGGCAAGGGTTGGACTAGGTGGCACCTTTGGTTCTTTCCAACTGTTTGATTCTGTGATTCTACTATGCTACTCTGGTTATTAGTGATTATTATTGTTAGGAGAATAGGATTGCAAAAAGTCTGCACAGGGAACAATTATACCCTATTGAGCATCACAACAGAAACACCTGAATAGAAAATGTGAACTCCTCATGCACAAGGAGAAGCCAGGGGTGTAGCAACTGGGGATGGGAGGGATGAAGGCATTGCCCCCAAATAAGAATTCTTCTATCCAGATGAAATTTTCATTCAGTCCCCAAATTTCTGACATTGCAGAGAGTGAGATATTGGAAACTATTCATACTTTGCACCTGTTTGCTGCATCCACATTCCCTTACAAACTTTATTATTATTATTATGATATAACTTTGACTGCCCCTTTTCTTCGGATGCCTAAACTTTACTTCCAAATGCCATTTATATGCTAGTGTAGCTATACCAGGGATATGTCACATGGCATGCCAACTAGATCACACTGTTCCACAGCTGTTCGCACCATCGGTATCACGATGATGCATGCTCCCATTCTTCATTGGTTTGACAGTCTACCAGGTGTTTACAACTAGAATTTTGGACTGTCTTGGATTCTATCCAAGAATCTAGGAACCAATGAAATGTCACCAGATAGTGCATCACATTCCAAGCAGCCTTTTTGTGGTTGTGTTATTACGATCCTATCTATGTCTGTTTCATACAAAGGTTTTGTCAGTCCATTTGGAATTGCTCCCAGTAGTTGTTCTTACTGTGAAGTCAAAAGCTTTCATAGCTGGCACCCATAGTTTTTTGTGGGTTTTTCAAGTTATGAGGCCGTGTTCTAGAAGAGTTTATTCCTGATGTTTTGCCAGCAGCTGTGACTGGCATCTTCAGAGAATGCTGACATGGAAACACTCACTTCCATGCCAGCATTCTCTGAAGACACCAGCCACAGCTGCTGGCGAAACATCAGGAATAAACTCTTCTAGAACACGGCCTCATAACTTGAAAAACCCACAAAAAACTATAGTTGTTCTTATTGCTGCTGTCATCATCGTTATTATTATTTTGTTGATGTTCTACATCAACTACTTAGCTATATAAGTGTAAGTAAGGGCACGTATGCATCGGCAGGGTACCACAGGCTAAAACCATAGCACCCTACCCGTGGTTCTGGCCCATTCCCATCTCTAGGCCACTACAGCAATGGGCAGCTGTTCGCACACATGCCCGCTGCCCTGCCATACAGCACTTACCAGACATTTTCTTATCTGGTGGTGGCAGGAGAATAATAATAATATTAATAAACAACCCACCTCTCCCCATGAATCGAGGTGGGGGACAACAATTCACAAGGAAACAACATTAAAAATTATAAATAAGATGTATACATATTAAAACAATCAACATCTAAAATTCAACATTTAAATTTCACAATTTAAAAATCATTTGGCTAAGCCTTCCCGAAAAGACTGGTTTTCAATGCTTTTAAATTTAGGCAGCATGTAGTGGACTCTCCTTCCTTAGAGGTCTTTAAGCAGAGGCTGGATGGACATCTGTTGGGATGCTTTGATTGAGAGTTCCTGCATGGCAGAATGGGGTTGGACTGGATGGCCCTTGTGGTCTCTTCCAACTCTATGATTCTATGGATCTCTTTTGGTAGGTCATTTCACAGTCTGGGGCGGCTGAAGAACATATTTATAAAGATAAGGAACCAATTACTGAATGCTGAGTCAACCCACAGGGAAATCCAGCTGAGTTGATGATTCTACAGTACTTTACTCAAGACTAACAACAGCCTTTCTCTCTTTCCTATGCTGGATCAGACATGAATGTTGGACTAGAACTCTGGGAGACCGGGTTCAAATTCTTTGGCCATAGAAATCCACTGGGTGACCTTGGGCAAGTTACACTCACTCTTGGACTCAAATGAAGGCAAGGGAAAGCTCCCTCTGAACAAATCTTGTCAAGAAAACCCCTGTGACAGGTTTGCTTTAGGGTTGCCACAGGTCAGAAAGGACTTGAAGGTACTCAACAACAATAAAATCAAGGCATGGCTTGAACAGTTGGGTTTTTCCTTCCCAGCTGTTCTAGGGAGAACTTTTTCTGTTGGTAGAAAATGATGACCTTGGTTTCCCTTTTCTCATTTCCAAGGGAAATATGCTCTTTTAGCAGAGATGGGGCCTGTAATACAGAGGTTGTGATCATCAGCTGCTGAAGTGCTCTTTTCACTGGCTACGAATTCAAAAGGAACCACACTCTTTCCCCCCCACCTTCCCTATTCTGGCTGCCCTTTCCTCGCTTACCAGTGCCCTCTCATTGTTATCCCACCACAATCTATTGGTACCCCGGCCTGAGCGCTTTCATTCACCTGTCATAATAGGGTGTCGCTCTGGAAAGCGTCGCACACGGCTTGCTTTCATTTGGGCTAAATTGCAGTGCTGACCCTTGGCAACTGGGAAAATAAGGCACATTAGTGGAGCAGCAAAATAACAATTCCTCCTTGTCTCTCAAGTGATCTTGAGGCGACCTCCCATTTGTCACCCCAGCAGCTGGTTGGGCTTGGATATCCTGTCATCGTATTTGCAGTGGAGTTGAAGTGCCCTCCCTGCACCTGAAATGTTTCAAGGCCTCCAAATTTTCTTCCCAGGTTAGCCTCTCTGTGATGTGATGAGAAGCTCTTGAAGATACCTGAGAAGGTGCCTTTCTGTGCAACCTGTGCCTCTGAAGGCTGTGGACCTGTGTCACCAACAAGCTGGCCCAGTTACCTCCATATGTATTTTGTTATGGGCATGTAAACCATGTCATGTGAAAGGTCATACATGACCACACATTTCTAGAAATCATGGCCATGATTTTATATCATAAGTTAAAAACACACTGCAGAAATAATCCAGTTTGAGACCGCTTTAACTGCCCTGGGCCCAGTGCTAAGGAACTCTTGGAACTGTAGTTTTGTGAAACATTTAGCCCTCTCTGTGAGAGAGCTCTAGTATCACAGTAAACTGCAATTCTCAGAATGCAGTTAAAGGGGTCTCATACTGGATTATTTCTGCAGTGTGTTTTGGACTATAGTCTGCATGGTGTAAGTTTATGCATGCTTAGCTACATAGCAGAGGTGCTATGGACTCCTCCTTCTGAATTGAGCAGATGCGTATCAGGGCACTAGCAAGGATGTGACAATATACACTGGGCTGTACTGAGGCATACCAGCACTCCCTACCTAGTGCCCCAATGCTCACTGAACTCTGCTTCTAGATGGTTGTGCTTTTTAAATAAAATAAAATAAATAGAATCTTATTGAATCATGAACTCATACAGTTGGAAGAGGCACAATCAAAGCACTCCAGATAGATGGCCATCCAGCCTCTGCTTAAACACCTCCAAAGGCATTGGCTCCATGTGCTGCTTTTAATATTTGCTTTATCACATACTCTTCATTCTTATTCAGCCCCATTTTTTCTTAAATTAAGGGTAATGCTGTTTTATTTACTGAGCTGTATATCTTTCCCTAATATCCTGTTTGTTTTCCATTTATTTCTTTATTTGAAAAGAGCTGTTTTTCACTAGCTGGCGTCCTGATATGCCATGACACTAGCTGATGTCCTGATATGCTTTGGGAATACCAAATGTGATTGACATCTAATGCAAATTGGTGCCTGATGTGCATCGACTGCTTCACTGGCTCACCCAAGTAGTAACATTATGGCAACCTCTTGCAAAATTCTCAGTTTTATTTTCCAGATATATGTCTATTTATGTACATGTACATCCCATACAGCCTATATACTCACTGGTGCAATGTTTCAGGCATTAGTCAGAATTCTATGCTAGTTCCCATATAGTTGGACCCTTTTGTCCAATGTGGAATGTCAACAATTCAGTTAAAGGTTGCAGAAATGGAGTTGCACATGATGTACACTGCACATGGATATGCACATGGATTATGCACATTTGAGATGCTTGTTATACATGCACATGCAAATTTACAACACACACAGCACATTTTAATGGGTAGATGCACATGGGACAGTGTGCATGTGCAGATGAGTATTGCAAATTGTGCATACAGATGAACAAGCACATGAGGTTGTGCAACCTCACAATTCACTAGCAAGACTACATCGCATAACTGCAATGCAATTCCATGGGCATAAATTTATGCTCTGTCTCACTGATGACCCAATAATGCACACTATTTAAACTTCCTTGAAAATTCACAACGGCTGCATCCGCACTGCAGAAATGTGAGCAAAGCAAGAGGAGAAATTTGCACTTGAAAAGATAAACATAAGCATATATATTCTTCAGGATGAGATGGGCAAAATATAGTCTTGGGGCCTCATGATATTTAATATAATACTTAAAGCATTTATTTATTGTTGCTTTGCCCAGCAGGGCCCCTGTTGCCATTCACAACTGATAAAAATTGATTTAAAAATGTGACACATAAGCAGTTAAAGCAGATAAAAATCCTATTTAAAAACAGATTGAAACAATTTCTTAAAAATTAGATAAAAACTACAGGGAGAGAAACAGACAAAGCAACACCTCTGGTTTTAAGGGCTGGGGGTCATGCAAAATAATTCTGTCTTAGCTGCCCAGTGGAAGTGCAAGAGAGGTAGAAAGAGCCTGACTCCTCTTGGAAGGGAATTTCACAGCTGGGGAGGGACTCTCAAGAGAAAACCCTGCCATGGATACTCACCAACCTCACCTTTCAAGGTGATGGGACACATGACAGGAATTCCACAGAAGATCTGAAATCTTGGGCAACTTCTTATACCTGTTGTTGCTGTTTGCCTTCAAGTCATTTCCAACTTATGGCCACCCCTAAGGTGAACCTATCACAGGGTTTTCTTGGCATGATTCGTTCAGAGCAGGTTTGCCATAGCCTTCCTCTGAGGCTGAGAGAGTGTGGCTTGACCAAAGTCACCCAGTGGGTTTCTTTGGCTGACCAGGGATCAATACCGACACTCAAACAACCACACCATGCCGGTTCTCCAACATACTGCATTCTGTTATGCAAATTGTTCTCTAATTATGGTTTTAAAATTGCATCCAAATACTTTGATCAGGGCTGGATCCTAGGTTCTGAGTGCGACTTACTTAAATCCCACTGATTTCAACCTAAGCATACTTTATAATATAATAGTAACTCTGAGCAGGGATTCAAACGCTAGTCTCCAAAGTCCTAGTCCAACATCCCAAACTCTGTACAATGCTGGCGCTCTTCTTGTCCCCATACATTAAAACATTGTGCATTGTACACTATACATTGCCAATACATATTATATGGAAACACTTTCCTCTGCATGCATTTGCCAAATGGCTTGTAGGAGGAAAGATGCTTACTATTCATGAAAGAATAACATAAAGCTTGTTTGGTCAAGGTAGGAGTAGAATAGAAATGCATCTTTCAGTCTGCTGCCACACTGCAGATTTAATGCAGTGCTTTGACACCACTTTAACTATCAAGGCTGAATCCTATGGAATCCTGGGATCTGTAGTTTGTTGTGGCACCAGAGCTCTCTGACAGAGAAGGCTAAATATTTCACAAAACTACAAATCCTTAACCTAGAGCCATGGCAGTTAAAGTGGTGTCAGTCTGCATTAATTCTGCAGTATAGATGCAGCCTTTGTGAGAAGCTTGGGCCCATGACAGGCCAAACATTTCACTGTAGTTCAGTTGTTCACATGCTTACAATTCTCTCCTGTGGTCCTTTTCCACCTTTATCAAATTTTGGGAAAATAAATTCTTGCCAATCTGACATGCTTAGTCAAAGCAAAACCTCTCATAAGACCAAATCCCAGTTAATGTGTGCATTTCATCAGGTTTTGATTTGAAGAAGACAACTGCAGGCCAAAGATTTCCATAATGTAAGAGTTTGCTCATCTGGGGTGGCAAGGAGAGAGGATGCAGGATGCAGAGATGGCATTAGATTGCATTTTGGGGCGAATGGGGCCAAGGGAAGATCCATGACCTGCAGTGATCCAAATGCCCACAACAAACACACACACACAGGAAGTTTTCAAATTTGTTTGCATTTTGTGGTTAAAAATGGGGCCAAGGGAAGATCCATGGCCTACAGTGACCCAAATCCTTACAACACAATCACACACACAGGAGGTTTGTAGGTTTGACAAAATGTGCGCATACTGGGCGCCTGTTTTTTTTTTTTAAAGGAGGAGGGGAAAGGGGGAAAGAAATGCCATCTTTAACAAAGCGGAAGAGAATGTGATTGACAGCAAAGGAGGATTTTTTAAAACCGGTTACCGCAAATGTGAACTCTCCTCTAGCAGCTGCAATGGCATCCAGGGATAAATAACTCCGATTAAGGTATTTTGCTTCCGGAGAGATTTGGGGGGAGGGCCCCCGATTCTGCCCAGTTCCATCCAGGGCAAATAGCTCAGTCTGATGAGCTCAATGTTAGCTAACAACATGCTCAATACAACAGCTGGAATTCTCTTTCATGATCTACATTGTGCATAGAATTATAGGCAGTATCCAGACCGGCGCAAAGCATCCTTTACAGACGCCCCGCAACCCTAGCACATATCTGTGGCATTGTAATAGCGGCACCCTGTCTACATGGGAGCTGCCATTACAACGTTATGGCCACGCCGCCTCCAAACAGAGCGGCGCAAGCGTGATGCATGTGCGCCACTGCAGGGCGCTTGTAGCGCCCTTTCAGCGGTGCCGGAAGGAGCTCCGTTTTGGAACTCCTTTTGCCGTTTGTGTCGCTGGTGCAGCCTTTACACAGCTGCACCAGCAGCCCCTTTCTCTGCCTCCCCGCCACTGCTGGGGTGACCTTGCGCATGAAGCCCCAAGGACACCTCTTTCCAGGCCGTGGGGAAGCGGCATTTTGCTGCTTCCCCAAGGCCAGGAAGAGCGGCAGATCTGGGCCTCTGGGGCTGCCACTGTGGCAGCTGAGGCCCCGATCCATTGGGGAAAGGGGTGGGTGCAGGCTGCCCCAAAGGGGCGTCTGTATCTCGCCATAGAATCACAGAATCCTAGAGTTGGAAGAGTCTAAAACTCCAAATTCTAAGATTCCATAAGATGGAGTACAACATATAAGTAGTGCTAAACTGCATTATTTCTATAGTTGTAGATGCACCCTTAGTCTCTGGAGCAGCAGAAAACAGGTTTGTTCCATCTCGAATAGGACACCTTTTCAAATATTTAAACATGGCTATCATGTCACTGCTTAACCTTCTCTTCCCCAGGCTAAACATACCCAACTCCGTAAGCCCCATCTCATAGGGCATGATTTTCAGACCTTTTACCGTTTTGGTCATCCTCCTCTGGTAACTTTACACACACTTAGTTATGAAGCTCAGATGCTAAGGATTCTTGTTAGTGAATTATGAAGATGTATTAACAGGAAACCAGCAAGAATGTCCTGATTTGCATCCAACTCTACCAGTGCTTATTGATACTGCCTAGCTGTTGTGCTGCTGTGCATTTCTGATGTGCAACAATCCTGATCACTTTGCTGTCTCTCCTACGTAGTAATGTAGCACCAATCTCTTCCTGAATATGGATGCTTTGAAACTGTTCAGTTGCATTTCCCTCAAATGTAAGTCAACTTACAAAAATTCCTGCCAACACTTGTAATGATCTTCCCCATCTCCAAATCTCTGAAACAACACTGAATTCTGGGGAAGTAAAGGCTATTTTCCTATCACAAGGAAGATCTTCACGGAAGGAACGGTCAAATGAGAAATTTAAAATGAAGTGTAACAGTCTGTTATCTTTGGATGTTGCACTGTTTGGCTCTTAAACACTGTCCTCTCCCCAAATCTCCTTTCCTTGCTCCTCATGCTGTTTTTATGTGTCCTTCCCAGTTGCTTTGGACTCTGTCTGGGTAATTTCTGTTCTCCAGTTTTGAAGGATCAATAAAACGTTTGGCACGTTCAGCAACCAACCTGATTTCTCCCCTGTTCCTCTTCTCTATAATAAATAAAAGATATATGTCAATAAGCACGCAGGAGTTGGTGTCTGTCTGATGAAAGTGAGCCAATGCTCTCACTAAATGGTGATGGTGGGAGATACCTTTGTTTGACTTTGTTATGGCCCACAAACAAAATAATCTGAATCCCCCAGATCTGGAAAAGACTTGCCATATAAACATTAGCCTGAATCCTCTTCTTAGTCCTGCATAGCATAGAGCAGACTCATTGGATCAATAGGATTTACATCAGTGTGGACTTAGCATTGAACAGTTGAATCAATGCTCTTGTTGAGACTACCAACAGGAATCAGGCTGAAGAAATACCCTATCCTTTTTCTGAATGCTTTCTTGGGCTGCATCTGCCCTGCAAAATTATTGCAGCTTGACACTGCTTTAACTGCCATAGCTCAATGCAAGGGAATTCTGGGATTCATAGTTTTGCAAGATACCTAGCATTCTCTGTCAGAGAGCTCTGGTGCCACAACAAACTGCAAATCCCCAAATTCCATATTACTGAGCCATAGCAGTCCAGGTGGAGTAAAATGACATTATTTCTGCAGTGAAGATGCAGCTTGAGGTTCTACATAGAAAGACGGATGGTATAAGCAGTGGTGTCAATAGGGGGTGCAGGGAGTGAGAACCACACTGGGGGACAGCCCTGGAAGACTGGCATGGTTACTGGTGAGCAAGAAAGGACACTGAATGGGCCCTCCAGAGGCCGCACTGCAATCTTCCCTCAGTAGCGACAGTTGCTGGGGTCCCCCTATGAATCCCAGAATTCCTTGGAGAGCAGGCATGCTGGACCCTGAAGGCCTTTCCAGGGGGGAGCTGCACCTATCTGGGAAGATGGAGTGTGTGTATCAAGGCAGTTTACTCTCCCCATCTGCACCAGGTGACACCAATTTCAGTGATGCTACTGTCTGGGAGTTGAAATTCAAAACCAAATTTGAGGGGGGCAGATTCCCACACAGAAGGGGAATCTTCTCCCCCCACACACCAAAATACCCTTCCTTTCTTTTAGAACCCTTCTCAAAATGGTGACCAAAAATGGCATTGCATTACTTCTTGTCATAATTTTGAGAAAGGCTCTGCTAAAAATAGCTGTGTTGGGGAAATCTGGGGGTGTTTGTTTTAACACAATTTGCATGTTTGGAGGGCTTCCTGTGCAGTTTGTGGGTAAAAATATCCTCATAATCCTGCTTTTTTTTGGGGGGGGGCTCAGGGGCTTTGAGGAAAAGGTAAATGGTGCCATGGGCCCCAAAGGTGCTGCATGTGGTCCACAGGCCACACTTTCTACACTCCTGGTTTGTATCATAATAAACTATTCCTACATTGTAGCATTTCAGACCATAGAGTCGTGTCCTTTGTTTGCAAGTAGTGCGTGAATTCCTGCACCCACTTTCTTTAACTGCCATGACAATGCTATGGAATTCTGGGATTTTTAGTTTTGTGAGATAGTTAGCCTTGTCTGCCGGAGAGTTCTGGTGCCAAAACAAACTACAAACCCCAGGATTTCATAGGTTGGAGCTATGCCAGTTAAAGCGATGTCAAAACTGCATTAAACTTCCAGTGTGGCAGCAGCTTATATCCCAGAAGTATATGTCCCTGAGTTCGCATGAACCTGAACAGAGCAGCTGATACCAGAGGAACTTGGAAGTCTCTCATTCATTGGGTTAAACTGAAGTCGACAACAAATAGCAACAACAACAACGCCATTGATCCACTTTGCCTGGTAATGTCTCCACCAAGGGTAGACAAAGTGTGACTCTCCTTAACAAAATCTGCCCTCTTGTTGCCTGGTCATGTTCCTTTGACCACACTCTGATGTTGCTCAACCACACATATCTTACTTTAATCTGTGAAATGGTGTTCTAAGACTTCGATTTTATCTGCAGCTCTGCCAGTGACTTTGCTGTATATAGAACTGACATGTTGCAAAAGCTTTGGCCTATTGTGAGCATTCCTTCGTCCCCCAAGCCCTCTTCATGGGGATGGATTTCATCCCACAAGGACCTCCCCTCCACACTCTCCCCATGCGCATCGTTGTTTCTCAGTTGCAAGACAAACCGGTACATAACCCAGTATGTTAAGAGCATTGATCTCCAAGGAGAAGACAAATGCTGTCACCACAGAAGCGTGAAGAAGAACTGCAGTCTAAGTAGGGAGTTTGCTTTGTAGATTAACAAGGCTCTAATCCTAGTCTATGAAGTCTCTCAACCGGCTCCACAGTAATGAGGTTTTGGAATTAGGAAGGCGTGTTAGAGCTAAGGCTGCATGGTTTCGTTAATTGATCAGTTACATTAATTGAGGGAAGGCCTTTTTGCCTAGTTCAGAAGAAGCTCTGATTAATTAGGCAACAACCTCATAACATTCTCTTTTTATAAAACACACACACACAGAGTTTATAAATATTGACCCAATACAGGAACAGCTACAGTTATCCTAGGACCTCATTCCCACTACATTTTAAACTGGTTTGCAAATCGGTTTGAAGCAATTTAAATGACCCTCGTTCGCACGTGACCCGAATCGCTGAAGCAATTTGGAGAGGGGGGCCATGTGCTGGACCCATTTAACTCATGCCTTTTTGACACTGATGTTTTCCACATCTTTTTTGGATAAATCGATTCCATGCAAGTGTGAACCAGATGCAGACTGGAATCAATTTCAAGAATCGATTTGAAGAATCGAATTCACAAATCGATTCAGTCTCAGTGTGAATGAAATGTGGATCGGAATCTATTTACTATGATGCGATAAGGGGTTGCTGGGTAGGGAAGCAGAAATTAACAACTTGCATTTGCCCACCCTCCAACACTCATAAGTACGTGAATGCGATTGCAGTGATGGGCTGAGGAAAACAAAAACCCCCACTGAAAATGCTTTAAATTGAACCAATTCATTTGCCAGTGTGAACTCCAAGTAGGTTATTTTGAGAGACTCCTGCAAGAAACAATTTAAAGTGAATCGATTCATTTGTCAATGTGAACCACAAGTGGGTTATTTTATTTTATTTTATAGCAAGAAAATGTGATTGGGCCAAATGTAGTGTGAACCATGCTCCGCTGCTGAACCGATCCATCGATTTAGATCACAATGCTATTTATTTGTAAGTGGGAATGAGGCCTAGGAATGCTTCCTCTATGACCATGTCTGGCACTGCTGTATACAGTGGTACCCCGGGATACGAATTACCCAGCTTACGAATTTTTCGGGATACGAAAAAATCCCATAGGGATTTATTGTTTCGGCTTACGAAGGTTTTTTCGGGTTACGAAAAAACCTTGGGGGTTTTTTGGCCCCGGGGGGGCAGCAGAGAGCTATTTTTTTCCATTAGCGCCTATGGCAATTCAGGTTACGAAGGTTTTTCGGGTTACGAAATTAGCCGCGGAACGAATTAATTTCGTAACCCGAGGTACCACTGTACTGTGGGACCTCCATATATGCTGGGGTTAAGACTCCTAATGAAAAAAAAACAACCCCACAAATTAAACCCCCCCACTTTTTTTAATGGCAGGAGTTGACCATAGAATTACAATAGAGGACCTTCAGTTGCCTACAGAAGTGTTTTCTTTAGACATCTCTAGGTCCTCCAGTTTGTCTTTATGGTCAATTTCTGCCAGAGTTGCACTGGAGAGTCCTAGAGATTCCTACAGACAACGTATTAATCTTATCCACAAATAATAAAATTTGCAAAAGCTGAAGTTGCAAATATGGAAGGCTAACCGTAATGTATATTCATTGGTTCGTCTGCCCTGTCTTTGCCGATGTGCTAGGAACATTAAAACATTTCTGGGAGCATTTTTGAAGATCTGGGTACAAATGCAATGAACAAACATACAAACAAACAAATATTTGTAAGAACCTCCTAACAGTAGGAGCTATGTGACAATAGAATGAACTCCCTCAAAAGGTAGTGGACTCTGTTTTATTGCAGACTGAAAGGTGTGGCTTGGTGGCATTGTTGGGAGAGACCAAAATATTAGCCTTGCTGTGTAACCCCAGGTAAGACATGGAGTTGGGATAAGGCCTGAATCTGGTTAGAAAGTAAGAAACACACACACGTCGCATTGGCCAAGGCGTTCCAGTCCTGCCCAGTGAGGCTCCCAGTCCAGTCAAGAACTCAGAGTGGTCCAGACGGGCAACTTTATTCTGAAAACACTGGGCATGTATAGAACCTTTTAGCTTAAGCCAACACTTGTCAAACTGATGGCATGAATCCAACACTCTCCCCTCCTCCCTCCTTCTACTTCACTCTTCCGAGAACAAGGTCTGCTTAACTGTTACACCATGTTGTTCTGGCTTGTTTTGTTTTAATCTCAGGGCTGGGGAAGCTATCACCTCTCTTTTGTTTAGCCTGAATACAAACTTAGAGAAGAATTTGAAATATCAGTAATGACTAACAAATGTAAGAGCAAACAGTTCTGTGTCCCTTAGGAAACTAACTGCAATAAAATGAAGCCTGATTAAAATGTAAGATAAAAGGACCTAAAAACATATTTAATGCTCACAGCATCACTATGGGGGTGCGGGGAGTGTGACATGTACCAGGTGTCACCCCTGAAGTGTGTGTGTCACCTGGCAGGGTGGTCACTCACCATCCTTCTTATGACACCCTCCTGGGCTTCCTTCTCCACAGAACAGGATTCCTCTTCCATTTCTTCAATCAGCCCAGCTCACTTTTTCTGTCCCTGAAGCCCCTGCCTGTCCTCCTCAGCCCCCATATCTGTTTAAAAAATTGGAACAATTTTCAGGCGAAATACTTCCGTTCCTTTGTGGTCCATCTCAAAATGGTGGTTGGAAGTGATCTGCCATATACCCCTGTTTTCCTCTGTAGTCCCTCTCAAAATGGCAACTATACAGGAACTATACAGGATTACACAGGAAAACAATCTCCTTTGAACAAATCCTGCCAAGAAAACCCCATGACAGAGTCACCTTTGTTGTTGTTGTGTGCCTTTGAGTTTTTTCTGACTTATGGAGACCATTGTCCTGGACTGCAGCCAGCACACACAAACATACACCAATAAGGATGGCTCAACAAGGTAATTAGCTATGCAGCTGGAAACAGTCCACAAACCTTGCAGGGAGTGAGAGAAAGAGCAAACCAAAAACCAAAACCAAAGTCAGGATAACAAGGATCATGATAGTCAGTCCAGTCCAGGGTCAGGTCAGCCAGAGGGTAGCAATATTCCAGTTTGTTCCAAAGTCAAGGCAACAAGGAGCCAAGATACAGGGCGCCAGTGCAGGCAGCAATCACACCAAAGGATCATGCAATAAACTCTGACACCAAGTTAGCATTTCACAGGTGGTTAAGTAGGAGATTCCCTCCTCAGTGCCAGCTGAGGCTTGTTTGCCAATTGTCTCTCAGCAACCCTCCTGGACCTGCATCTGCCAGCACTTTCAGCCCTGCGCTGCCTAAAGGAGGGAACCTCCAAGCCTGGTTCCTCCCCAGAGTCACCACTAGGCTGCTGTACCACCAAAGGAATCCCACCAGCACTAGGACCTGGCTGAACCTCCTCCTCTGGGGCTGGGAGATCAGGGCTGGACTCTGGCAGAGCAGAATTAACACCTGGTGTAGCCTCAATTACCCCTTGCTCTGGAGTAGACCCATCCTCTTCCTCATCCTCTGAGTCCTGTTCTTGGCTGGCCATGACATCCATACAGTGAACCAATTGTGAGATTTTCTTGGTAAAATTTGTTCAGAGGAGGTTTTGTGGGTTTTTCAGGCTATGTGGCCATGTTCTAGAAGAGTTTATGCCAGCATCTGTGGCTGGCATCTTCAGAGATGTTTAGAGGAGGTTTGCCATTGAGTTCCCCTGAGGCTGGGGCCACCCACTGGGTTTTATGACTAAGTTGTGAATTGACCCCTGGTCTCCAGAGTTGTAGTCCAACATTCAAACCTCTACGCATGCTTTCTGTCACCCTTAGGGTCTCCATAAGTCAGCAATGACTTGAAGGCACACAACAACAGCAGCAAATACTGTACAAGAAAACAGAGGTATTTGGGCTTGATGTGAGGGGTGTGTGTGTGATGTAGGGGATCTGGTGAGTAACTGGTCCTGATCCCACAGGATTCCTCATTCCACTTTAGAGCTAAGCAACACAGGGCTTTATAGGTCATGGTCAGCATTTTGAATCCCTGAAATGGATAAGGTGCTGTGCAAGTACCATTCACAATTTGACCTCAGTTTCCAGCCTGAAAACATAGTAGACTATCTTACAATAGACCTTGGGAGTGAGAAATAACAACCAGAAATGTGTCCACAGGACTGGGATTGCACATGGGAGAATATTCTCCCTGTCCCCATGCCCAGGGAATGCACACCGTTTAGCGTGAGGAAATGTCAAGAGGAAAACTCCTGTATCGTATGGCGTATGAGTTTTCTTGTGAGAGCCCCTTTTTTGGGGAAGTGGGAGATGATCTTGTTAATGCACCTGCTTGGGGTTGGTAGTTATGGTTACCATGTCGAGAAATGTTCAGCCTGAGTTATTTTTGATCCAGGTATGTGACAGCTCATAGAAGCCTTTGCCTCAAGGTCATTCTCCTAATAGGGATGGATCCCCCCCATTTACCCCTCCTTCCCTTTGGTAAACTTCTCCGACTTGGAGACAACAGCATGCAAAACAACACAGCAGTAACTATGGTGACAGCTGAAGATGAATTCATTGCAGGTGCACAAATGAAAGGGTAAGAAACGTTGATGCCAAGGCTGCGATGGAGCTGGAACTGAAGCATTGCACTTTCCATGTGGGCAGGGTGACCACCCTGCCCACATGGAAAGTGCAATTTTTTTTTTTTTTTTCCATCACAGCCTTGGCATCAACATTTCCTACCCTTTCATTTGCGCACCTGCAATGAATTCATCTTCACCTGTTGGACCTTTAATTGATGAAGAGGTGCAGGGATTCAATGTAGTTTTGCCACACAAGTTTTAGAACAGATAAACCTCCTCCACCTACTCAAACACTGTATTAAAAGTTTCAACGTGTTGCAGCTGGTGGCTTTCATGTTAATGGGTCAATGTCAATCTGTCCTGAAGGAGATGTTGGAGGTGCTGAACACTATCCCACAATATCAGCATCTGGGATAGTTCCTTTAAAACTCTTGCAGAATGGTGTGTCTTGGCAGTGGTGTCACTAGGGTTAGCGTCACCCAGTGCAGTAACTCATGGTGGCACCCCCCCCCCATCAACTTCCTCCCATCCCACACCATACAGAATCCTTAGGAACAGTTGTTGTACTAATGCTACTCATAAACTCCCTAAGTTATATCACTGAATGTAATGGTAATAAAACTTAAAGGTTTCCCTTTTGACATGACTGTGTGACACAAACAACTAGCAAAATTAAAGTGACACCTTGAAATATCATACACTCCCTGTAATATAATTACAAGTACATTGTTTCATGTGGTTACAGTGAAAATTTGGTAATATGTGATTTTTAAAAAAAATTCTCATAGTATCAAATAAAATAATGTCTGTTCATCTTCACATTCACAGTTCCAGTATATAATTTTTTAATTCATTTTTTTTAAAAAAAATACAAAATAAATACTAATTACTTAAGGGTTATAATAACCCACTGATCTAAAGTTCATGTTGGAACCATAGCAGCTTTAGATGATTCTGTAAAAACAGAAGGGGTGGGATAGATGTATTTTTGATGGAAAATGGGCTTATATAGGTAGAATAGACAAGAACCATCTTTGAGAACCAGGATGGAAAATGATGAAGAATTTATGAAGTGATATGAAACCATTACCTAAATTGTAAGGTGGGTGAGCGGCTGGGTGCTGTAGAGGTACCCACAACAATGGGGAAACTAGAATAATAGAATCATAGAATCCTAGAGTTGGAAGAGACCCCCAAGGACCAACCAGTCCAACCCCATTCTGCCATGCAGGAAATCTCAACTAACCCACAAACAGCCATCCAGCCTCTGTTTAAAGACCTCCAAGGAAGGAGACTCCACCACTCTCCAAAGGTGTATGTTCCTCTGTCAAACAGCTCTTACTGTCAGGAGGTTCCTCCTAATGTTCAAGTTTAATCTCTTTTCCTGCAGCTTGCATCCATTGCTCCATGTCCTATTCTCTGGAGCAGCAGAAAACATGCTTACCCCATCTTCAATATGACACACCTTTGAATAGTTAAACAGGGCTGTCATGTCACCTCTTAACCTTCTCTTCTCCAAGCTAAACATATTCAACTCCCTAGGTGTAAGGCATGGTTTCCAGACCTTAATTTAGCTCAATAGGGGGCAAGAGGGCCAAGGTAACACCAGCCAAGATCTTTTGCCTTTGTCTAACAGGTCAAAACCCACAGAACCTCAAAGGCAGTTTCCAAATTAATGTAGTTTATTTATAAACAGGGAATCAACACCCACACGCACGAGCACTCTCTCTCTCTCTCTCTCTCTCTCTCTCTCTCTCTCTCACACACACACACACACACACACACACACACACAAAAACTAAAGAAGCAAAGGTGGGAGAATGGATAGTTGGAGGCTTTACTAATGGAGATACTCTACTGATCCGGGAGCACGGCTCCAATCCCAGGGAAAACTGGAATGAGTATGGCTCAGTGGCTGCTGGCGAGTGGATATGGCCAGCCAAGGAGATGTCTAGACAAAACCAACACAGATCTTGTACTATTCCGAGCTAGATTAAATTGCTATTGTCTGAGCACCTATATTTATACTCAAAAAAATACAGTGGAGGGCAGTCATTTGTTATATTTGCGTGTTATTGCAAAGTGAAGGTAATATTGTTTGATCTGGCAAGTGTTGTAAATCTTTCCGATCAAAGAGCGTTCGGTCTTCTGAAAGAAGCCCCCTTTATCTTTGATATGCAGAACCACTCCAAGCCCAGTTCTCTTCACATCCCTATGAGAATGGATGATATTATTTCATGTCTGGCTGAGTGTCTCTAGCTTCCCTGTGCTAAATTTGCAAGTGCGATCTGGCTAATTTCCTGCACCAGAGAGCCCTTTATTGGACTGCTTTGCCTGAAACATATCAATTTAATATTAGAGTCATAGCAGACTGAACAAGTGATGGCTCTTGTACTAAAAAACTATCAACAAAAACAAGAAGGAAGTAGAGTAATCATATAGAACTTTATTTAATAAGATCAACAAGGTTAAATAAAGTTAACAAAATATAAGTGAACAAATATTATAAAGCAATTATTTCGATTATCATTTTTTAACCTTGATAATTTTTTTTAAAGGACGTACTTCTTGCACAATACTCATACTCGCCATATGCAGACTTGACATCACATGGATGGTGAGGCCCCATTAAATGAATGGTGCGCGTGCCCATGGTGTGAACATGGCATGGCGCACAGGAGTGTGCCACTATTGAAAACAGTGAGACTTGAGGGCCACCGAGGGAGGTCCAGAATGGATCCCGCACATAAATTGAGGGTCCCCTGTAATGAAATATTGCTATGCATATGTCTGGTATTATTAGTATTTTACTCCAGAAAAATGGAGTCTCTCATAATGTATAAACAGGTCTCTAACCTATGTTAGAAGTGTGAGCAACAGGTTGGGACATTTTATCACATACGGTGGACTTGTGGAAAAGTTAAGATATTCTGGGGTCAAACACATTGTTTGATACAGAAAATTGTGAAGGTTAATATTCAATTAAAACCCTAAATTGTTCCTATTGGGGCTGATGGATGACCAGGTGGAAAAGAAATATGAACAACAACTACTATGATATGGCCACAAAAGTGAGATTATTGTACGCGCAGAAATGGCAAAGCAGTGCAATCCGAATGAAAGAGGAATGTTTTTCTAAGCGGACTGAGCTAATGGAAACAGACAGGTTATCTCTTCTGATTAGAGAAAAATCATTGGTGACATTTTTGAAGGACTTGCTGAAACGGAAAAGTTATCTATTGTGAGTAGAGAAAAATCATCGATGACACTTTTGTTGGGACCAAAATTTTAACTGTGAGTTTAGAATATGGGTAGGTTTAGTTAAGCAGAGAAAGTATATGACTACTGTTTTAGCTGGAGAAGCAAAGTTTTATATATTACACACACACATATATAAAACTATCATTTAAAAAGTTGCAAGTCAAGGTAAACTCTTTTGTTCTCTGATCTTCTGCTGTTTATTTTTTCCTCCTCATCCCCCGTGTCTTCCCTTTTCCTCTTTTTATTTGTATCTTTTTCTTCTTTTAATAGATTGGAAGAGCTTTTAATGAAAATTAAAAGAAAAAGAACAAAAAGAACTCTTCTAGAATATGGCCACATAGCCCAAAAAACCCACCAAAAACTATAAAAAGAATGGTGCTTCTTAAGGGATTGGATGTGTGGGACTGACAGCTTTTCCTTCTCAGTGTGCCAGCGCCTGGTATCATATTGAAGCTCATTGACTACAGTTCTTTCATTGTTTCTTGGAAGCTCTGCAGAAACCAGCAGCTGATGGCTTGTGGACCATCCCTTGTCCATGGACCACTACTGAATAGCACTCCATTGTCTCCTTTGGAAATCTTTAAACAGAGTATGAGTGGCCAGATTTAGGGGTGCATTAATGGTATATACCTGCATGACAAAGGATTAGGGCAGCCCTTGGGGTCACTTCCATCCCTATCATTCTAGGGGCCCATTCCCACTGGTGGAATAACCCACATTCGATTTGGGCTCTGCCCCAGTATTTCAATCACTTCCAAAAGGCCCCTTATTCCCACTATTTTTGTTTTTATGATCAATTCTATGGCACCCCCCCCCCCCCACGATTCTGATCTGGCGTTCCCACTTATTGGAGATGCTTCAGAATTGATTTTTACAGAAAACAACTCTCCCAAACTAGTGTCAGGAAACCGAGGACTATATGAGTTTGCCCCGGACCTTTCCTCTTCTAATCAATCAAAGGAGGATTGGAAGCGCAGTCAAATGGGAATGAGGGTCATATAGCCCACATCGCGCTTTGCAGCAAACTGTAGTGGGAATGGGCCCTAGGATTGCATGGATGTCTGGATTAAAGACTTTTAAAATATTTTTTAAATTAAAATTTTCATTATTTTGAAATTTTCTTTAAAAACTTCACATCTTCACTTTAACCACACAAAACTATCTACATATAAATATATTTGAGCTATGCATATGCTATTGTAATTTAAAGTAGAAATTTTAATTTTGCTAGTCATTAATGTCACAACTACTGCCATTACATTCAGTGATATATAAGAATTATGGTGTAGGAGTAACGTTAGTACAAAAAACATTACAATTGCCCCTCCTAACTTGTGGATCTTGGATCTGCGAACTTGGAAATCTGTGGAGGGGTGACCTCTGCTCTTTTTAATGGAGCGCACCCCTGTGCACAAACATACAGGTGCGCACACAGGCATGTGCCCCATTCAAGCTTATGGGTCCTGAATATGTGCAAGCCTCCATTTTTGTGGAGCGGGAGGTCCAGAATGGATGGCCCGTGAAAAGGGAGGGCCAACTGTACTAAGGATTCTGTATGGTGTGATGTGTAAGCCAGTGTGGTGTAGTGGTTTGAACATTGGACTATGACACTCTCAGCCTCGGAGGATGGCAATGGCAAATACCCTCTGAAGAAGCTTGCCCAGAAAACCCCATGATAGGTTCACCTTAGGGTTGCCATAAGTCAGAAATGATTTGAAGGCACACAACAGCAACAAAAACAACAATGGTGTGGTATGGAAGGAGGTCAATTGGATGGGGAGTGGTACTATGAGTTACTGGACTGGGTGATGCCAACCCTAGTGATGCTATCGTTCCCAGGCCATTTGATGGCAAAAGGATCATAGACGGGGTGGTGGTCGTGGCAGTCAGGCAGTTACAGGTCACACTTCAACAGCTGGCCACAGGAAGATGATATTGCTCCCCCAGTGGTCCCCAGACTACTGAAGGACCTTCATGGCATCGAGGAGGCATCCTTTGTTGTTCTGTGGCCAGCTTCTGAAGCCCCCCCCCATCCCCTTGACATTTAATGGCTATGTGTACATTTGTGGATGTGCTGGCACAAATAGAAGTAAGGTAAGGGACCAGGGTCAGTGCTGAAAGAAGAACCAAATTCTGTTGTCTTCATTGATGATTTTAAAAATCCATGAGTTGGATGTACAGTCGGCCCTTCTGATACACGGATTTTTAATTCACAGATTCAAGCATACACGGTTTGAAAATATTCAAAAAAGGTATAAATTTCAAATATCAAACCTTGATTTTCCATTTTTTATAAGGGACACCATTTTGCTATGTTATTATATTTAATGGGACTTGAGCATACACGGATTTTGTTATACACGGGGGATCTTGGAACCAAACCCCAGTGTATAACAAGGGTCCACTGTATATCTATGCATGTCACCAACAGGATGCCAGCTGCAGTGGTGAAGCTCAGGCCCCAAGGTTGTTCCTGAGGTTCCTATTTGGGCCTCCTTCCACATGACACCATCTTCTAATGCGCTTCCAGGTTTCTGCACTTCCCCAAATTTTAATAAGGTTCCATTCCACAGGTGCTTTTAGACACCAATAGGATTCTAGCCAATCGTGTCCTTCATGACTGTAGATTCTTCAGGGACATCATTAACAACTTGTGTGAAGATTCATACAAGACCCAGCATGGTGTACTGGTTTGAGCATTGGACTAGAATACTGGAGAACAAGGTTTGACTCCTGGCTCGGACATGTAGGCCCACTAGGTGACCTTGGGCAGGTCACACTCTCTCAGCTTGAGAGGATGGCAATGGCAAATATCCTCTAATGAAACTTGCCTAGAAAACCTGATGATAGGTTTGCTTTAGGGTCACCATGAGGCAGAAACAAGTTGAAGGCATACAACAACGACAGCAACAATGAAGATTCAACATTATTACCAAGGATTTTGGGGAGTCATGGCAAAATATTCTATTTGTAACTTGTTAAGAGATGTCAAGAGATTGCATCCAATGGTGGACCATGCCAGCCTTGAGAGCTCTTTATCGCAGTTTCCTTCCAGATTCAGAGTGATGAATCTGAGGCAAGAAGAAGATGAAAAAGGTGGGAAGAGCTTCTGACTAATTAAGGCCTTATCCACACTACGAAAATAATCAGGGATGAATTTGGGTTATTTCTTGGGTATTCACACTTACCCTGAATGCATTCAGTGCCCTTTTTTGTAGAGGGCAACCAAAAAACCCCTCTTAACCTGGGATATTTGATACCACGGTTTTTCCCCCAAGGGCCCATTCACACTAGGAAATAAACTTAGTGTGGAAATTATTTCCTTATATTTGCCACAATCGAATCTCTCTGTGGCATTTTGTTCCTGTTCACACTTGGAGAACGGCAATAGGGATAAAATGCCATGGAGAGATTTGATTGTGGCAGGAGGAGAGTGCCTACATTTTCAAAATGATTTCCCACGCAATTCGGATCTCTCCAGTAGTGAGTTCTCACTACTGAAGATCTGGATCATTGTGGCTCCACAAAAAAGACGTGGTAGGTGATCTGGCACAAAATGCACCGGATCAAGTGGGATTTTTGGTGCTCTCCCCCCCCCCCAAAAAACAAACTGCACCAAGTGCAGTTATGGAAATGTGAATGCCATGGAAACAAACCTGTTTCCACACTGGGTTATTTCCTAGGGTGAATGACCCCCAAGTTTTCCTGAAAGCTCTGCATCAATCCACATTTTTGGCAGTGTGAATATGCTTCCGGATTGATTTGGCTTGCTCTGTATCATTCAAGGGAATGGAGGCAGCTCTATTTTATTTTGAAACAATGGCATGTGTGAATAACACAAGGGTTAAAATAAGTCGGAGAGATTTGTGAACTCAAAATGTAATGGAGACAATGATCCCGATATGCATCAGTGCAGTGATCCACATCTCCTCAGGACATAAAACTGAAAGCAAACTGTGGTCAGGATCCCGCATTGTCTCAGTGTAGCATAAATTTCTGCCTGCCAAGTTGGACTACAGTAACACTGTGATATCCCTGTACTGAATGCTACTGTAGCACAACATATGACAAAGTGTGAGTGTGCATGAGTGTTGCCTCATTGCAAAATGAGCAGTGCACAGAGGCGCTACACTAAGTGCATCAACACACTGCAACAGTTCCACATACAGATTTCTATCCTTGCCACCATCAGCTGAATGCATCCATTCTGCATTGAAAAGGTCACTCTTCATGCATAACGCAACTACCCATAGGATTCTGGTGCAAGAAAGAATATTCTTCCTTCCCCACATGAAAAGGGAGATGTGAGTTTACCATTCACAATGATGCAGGAGTTGGCTCTGGAAACAATGGAAAATGGCTCCCCAGGCAGGCAGCTTGGGGAGAATATAGTTACTTTCTGGGGATTCAACTGCGGCACTTCAGTAGCTGTATTCATAACCATCACATTGGTCTCATTGCAAAGAAGCAATTGCTCTGTTGTGCCTCCAAATTGATTTTCAGTGTGTTATGAGGTAGACTCCTGGGCTGAGTATCATCTTGCTATAAATCCGAGGTCACTTTCCAAGGCTTTGTGAATCTACTGAAGTATTATCTTTTGAGTTAATCATGTTATCACAGAGGGGAGTGAGAAACTTTAGTCTGTGTCCTGCATTTCCCTTCCTTCCTTCCTTCCTTCCTTCCTTCCTTCCTTCCTTCCTTCCTTCCTTTCTGGCATCATTTCTCCTTCTGCTTCTGAAGACTAAAGCAGGTGGGGATCTGAGTGAGGGATAAACTGGAGAAATATATAAATATATTTAAACAAAGCTTAATTGAGCCAAAGGCGTGGAGTGGATTGGGAATGGGGTTGTTAGGTATTATGGAGTTTGTGGATGTTTTGCATTAGAGTATGTAGCTTTTCCTTAATCTCTCTCTCTCTCTCTCTCTCTCTCTCTCTCTCTGTGTGTGTGTGTGTGTGTGTGTGTGTGTCTGTCTGTCTGTCTGTCTGTCTGTCTTAGGGTTGACAATGCAGGTGACCTCATCAGGGTGAAAAGAGGTAGTGGTCCATTCAACCACCAAAGCTAAGAGGCAATCTCCTATCTCTTATTCTTCCTCTGTTATAGTTGGTGCACTAGCTCCGCCTGGTGGCAGAAAAGTGGAGCACAGCAGAAAGAAAACTCTGAAAGCTTGTTATCCAATGTGAAGCCGAAAGCTTTCATGGCCGGCATCCATAGTTTTTTGTGGGTTTTTCGGGCTATGTGGCCATGTTCTGGAAGAATTTATTCCTGACGTTTCGCCAACATCTGTGGCTGGCATCTTCAGAGGCATCTTCTCTGAAGATGCCAGCCACAGATGCCGGTGAAATGTCAGGAATAAACTCTTCCAGAACATGGCCACATAGCCCGAAAAACCTGCAAACAACTGTTATCCAGTGGTTCATAAACAGTGTTCCTCCAAGTATTTGGACTGCAACTCCCAGAAGCCCCAACAACCTTGGCTAATAGTCAGGGATTCTAGGAGTTCAAATCTAGAACAGCTTGAAGACCAAAAGCTGATCTAAAAGATTCCCATGACTTTGTTATTGTACATGTATCTGTCAGTACAGGTTGAATATTTGTTGCTGTTAACCACCCTTGGTTCAATCTCGACTCATGGTGACCCAGTGGATGAGACATCTCCAAGACTCCCTATCCTCCACTATTCTTGGATATTCATACTAGTGACCTCCTGAATTGAGTCCATCCATCTAGCATCTGGTCTTCCACTCTTTCTACTTCAGTATACCGTAAGCTAGAGATTACCCAAATCTCTTTATCCATAGCTGAAAATTCTGGCCCAAACTGACAACTGTTGAGTCTGAAAGGCCAACAGTAGTTAAGCTGTCACTTTTCCTGCCAGGTTTTTAAAAAACCTTTGAAATAACACAGAGTCAAAACTTTAAATAAGGGGTGCTCATTTGAATTCTGTCACTTTGCCCATTGGGACATTTTCTGTTTCTTAAAAAACAGGCCAAGGGGCAGCCCAAATTAATGTTTGAATGGTTTATTGTGGCCACCAAAACCTTCTGGGGTCAAATGTGGGAGCAGGGTGAGGTAGATTCAGGAAGGTTGGAGCCCACTTGGGCCAGGGAAGGGCAAAAATGGTCAACTCATCTCTCAAATAAAAGCTGAAATGAGGCACCCCAAGCATATTTTTGTGGCCAAAGTTTCTCACACACAGTTGGGCAGCCATATCTAAACTGCCTCCAGGGATGGCATGTCATAGAAACATAGACTCCTAGAGTTGGAAGAGACCTCAAGGGCCATCCAATCCAACCCCCTTCTGCCATGCAGGAAGACACAATCCAAGTTCTCCTGACAGATGGCCACAAGCCTGTGCTTGAAAACTTCCAAAGATGGAGACTCCACCAAACTCTGAGGCATCTCATTCCACTGTCAAACAGCTCTTATGGGCAGGAAGTTCTTCCTAATGTTGAGGTGGAATCTCTTTTCCTGGAGCTTGCATTCATTGCTCTGTGTTCTAGTTTCTGGACAGCAGAAAATAAGCTTCCATCCTCAATATGACATCCCTTTAAATATTTAAACAGAGCTACCATACCACTTCTTAACTTTCTCTTCCGCAGGCTAAACATACCAGTTTCGCTAAGCTGCTTCTTTTAGGGCTTGGTGGTTTCCAGACCCTTCACCATTTTGGTTGTCTTCCACTGGACATGCTCCAGCTTGTCTACATCCTTCTTGAACTGTGGTGACCAGAGCTAGACATAGTATTCCAGGTGAGGTCTGACCAAAGCAAAATAAAGTGGCACTATTGCTTCTCTTGATCTAGACACTACACTCCTATTAAGACATTTTATAATCAGATTGGCTTTTTAAGCTGCCACGTCACATTGCTAACTCATGTTCAATTTGTAGTCCTCTAAGACTCCTATATCCCTTTCTCATGTCATATTGTCAAGCCAGGTGTCACCCATCCCATATATTTGCATTCCATTATTTTTCCTGCTTAAATGTAGTATGCAATGGAATAGGACTAAAAGAGGAAGAAGTTACATATAAGCTTGTGAATGGGGAAACAGATAGACTTGAATTTCCAGAGGCATGGAGAATCAAGAGGGAGAGAAGGCTGAGAAGAATGAGAAGAAGAATGCAACACACATGGACTGCAATCCTGTTATTAGTGTGCAGAGGTGTCAGTTAACTTTATACCTTTGTTGTTGTTGTGTGCCTCCAAGTCATTTTTGACTTATGACGACCCTAAGGTGAACCTATCATAGGGTCTTCTTGGCAAGTATCTTCAGAGGAAGATTGCCATTTTCAACCCCTGAGGCTGAGATAGTGCAAGTTGCCCAAGTTCCTCC
This sequence comes from Sceloporus undulatus, assembly GCF_019175285.1. Taxonomy (NCBI): domain Eukaryota; kingdom Metazoa; phylum Chordata; class Lepidosauria; order Squamata; family Phrynosomatidae; genus Sceloporus; species Sceloporus undulatus. The sequence goes on along the minus strand of NC_056525.1, from coordinate 6,282,334 downwards.
AGGTCCAAAACACACTGCTGGATTATTTCTGCCATGCATTTTCTTCACGATATTCTGCAACTCCGCAGGGATTCAGTTTGCATTCTCCTGGACCAGGCAGAGCTAGGTTTGGGAAGGTGTGGTCCCCTGGGATGGCACCAGCAGGGGAAGAGAGATATAAATCAATTATTTATCAAGATTCCTTTGAGGACCTATCCTTGGAAGCATCCCTCAAGGTTCCTTGTCATGTAATCTAGGTAGGGAGCGAACACTCTCTGGCTGCAATCCAGCATCCCCTCAGCATCATGTAAATATCCACATGCAAAGATATGCTCTGCCAGCAATACACTGCCCTCATGCAATGTTCAATTTGCAATATATGCAATTGCAATACACAATGATGTAGCTATATGCACAACTTTGCTTCTGCCACCATCATCAGCAGAATACATTTTTTTTGCATTATGACAAATAATTTGTCCTATATATGTTGGGTGAATTATTCATGTGTATGTCACCAACAGGATGCCACCCTCTGATCCCTTAGCTCAGGAATGGCTAATTGTTGTAGCTGGGGACCGTATTAACTCCTTCTAAAATACCTTAGAGGGCCAGATACTATACTGAACTCCCCTGCTATCTATCTATCTATCTATCTATCTATCTATCTATCTATCTATCTATCTAGAATTTTTGACCGCAGTATGCTTTCAAATGCCCTCTGAGGCACATGAGGGCATTCTGTCACAGCTAGGGCCATTTTAGGCCAAGAAGAGAGCTTTTTGTAACAAGGTAGTGACCTACAGCTCTCAGAATCCCCCAGCCAGATAGCCACTGGGGTTCCTCTCTGGGGAACTCTGGGAGTTGTAGTCCAAAACAATAACTTTTCCAAGCTCTGCCTCTCTCTCTCTCTCTCTGGAGAATCTTTAGCATCATCGCAATGTATTTATATTTTAATGGTTGACTTAAGGGTGCATCTACACTGCAGAAACAATGCAATTTGACACCACTTTAAGTCCTGTAGCTCCAACCTATGGAAGCTTGGGATAAGTAGTTTTACAATGTCTTTAGCCTTCTCCACCAAAGAGTGCTGGTGCCTCACAAAACTACAAATCCTAGGATTCTGTAGGATGGAGCCATGACAGTTAAAGTGATGTCAAACCACATTATTTCTACAGTGTAGATGCACCGCTAGATTGTTTTCTGCCACCAAGCACATTCCATGGCTTTGCTCTTGCAAACCACTAGGCCATGCAGGAAGGTATTAAAAACAAAACAAAACAAAACAAAACCTCTGAACCAAACTCTTTGACCATCACAATATATCTGTATTTTAATGGCGGACTTAGATTACCATTTACTGCCAAGCACATTTCAAGGCTTTAGAAGGCATTTAAATACACACAAACACACTTCTCCCCTTTCGGAATGCTAAGCTCCATGTCCGGCAAGACAATAAAGGAGGAAATGGGTAGAGAAGAAAACGAAATAAAAGGCACCAGGATACGGCAACACATTTCAAGTGTCTGGAAAATCAATGGAGAAAAGATTCCATCTTGAATCAGATTTGGCAGATGGCCCTTATGTTTCAGTTCCGTCTGACATTGGAGCCATCAAGGTTAATGGAATCCAAGGTCTTGGGAGACCTGGGCTTAAAATGCTAGAAATGATCTCAGAAAGGCCTGTTGGCGTCGCTCAGTTTTCTTTCTTGTAAACTGTTCCATTGAAGCAGAAGGCCAACATACTTTTGTGGTCCCTGCTGCAGTGTGTGATTTATTGCAAGAAGGAAACCCACAGAAATAAGTCCTTTGGAAAAAGTGCTTAGAACAAGGGTTTTAAGCTAACTGGTGTGGGGGACTGGCAGCCTTCTCCCATTATGCTAGGGATGGCACCATATTTGTGTCCATTGGCTACAACTGTTTCTTTCTTTCCAGGAAAACTGCCACAGACCAGCAACTGGTAACTCATGGGCTAGCACTGGTGCCTTCCTCTCAGCCTGTTCACCCAAAAGTACTGGAGAACACACCAACCCATCTACTGAATCTTTCTCTGCTCCTCTGTAACGCTAGGTCAATTAAGAGTAAAACTCATATTTGATGACCTTTTTCTGAGGAAGATCCTGACCTGGCATGTACAGTAGATCCTCCCCTTATGTGGGAGATCCATTTCAGACTCTCCCACATAAGGGGAATTGAGCGTATGCTCAAATCCCATTCAAAATAATGAGGCGTGTTCCCGTGGTGCACCATGGTGTGCGTGCCATGGGCGCGTACCCCATTGTTTTGATTGGGGCTTGTCTTCCATGTGAACTCAAGTCCGCGTAAGGCAAGCCTGTGTAAGGGGCGGGCCAGCTGTATAACGAAAACCTGGCTGGGGGACAATAGTAGCGTAATGTGGGTGCAAGCTCTCTCAGTTGGGTATACCGTCAGTGAGCAGATAAGGGAAAGTGGGCAAGGGGGGAGGAGTGGCTATAGTCCATAAGAACAATCTTACCTTGACCAGGATACCTGTCCAAAAATTAAGCCACATCGAAGCTATTTACCTTTGCTTGAAGGCAAGGGATAGTCTAGGGATTCTGTTGGTATACTGACCACCCCGTTGCTTAACAGACTCCCTAGCTGAGCTGACACAACTGGTCTTGGAGCTGATGTTGGAAATTCCCAAGCTTATAGTCCTGGGAGATTTCAACATCCCCCTCAAGATCAGCTCTTCAGATCAAACAGGTGCAGCTTGGGAGTTCATGTGTACCATGACAAACATGGGCCTATCCCAGATTGTCTCTGGGCCTACGAATTGCTCAGGTCATACCCTCAATGCGTTTTTTTGTTCGGAATAGGAACATCCATGGGTGGAAGTTATCTCTATTTCCGCTCTGTCATGGACGGACCATTTTCTGTTTAAGGTTGGACTTAAGGCCACAATACATAACACCCTTAGAGTGGTGGACCTGATGGAACTCAATAGATTCCAGAAAGCCCTAGAGGGTTCTATAGGTGGTTGCAACAGTGATACTGTTGAAGCCTTGGTATCCACTTGGAATAACAATCTTACTAAGACTATAGACATTATCGCTCCCAAGCATCCTTTCCAGCCCGCTTCAAATAGAAATCCTTGATACACTGAAGATCTTAGAAGGATGAATCGGGTTGCATAATGACTAGAGCGCCTCTGACGAAAGACTTGGTGCTTATCTGACAAGACACGTCATATGACTTTTCTTAAAGCCTATCTAGTGGCAATAGATGCAGCAAAGAAATCTTTCTATTCTGCATCTATTGCGTCTGTGAGGTCTCATCCAGCAGAGCATTTCAGAGTGGTAAGGAAGCTAACCCAGACTCCTTCCACCCTGAACCCTTATTACAACCAATGGAGGCCTGCTGTGACACTTTTAATAACTACTTCGCAGATAAAATCTCTCTGATAAGGGCCGACTTAGACATCCAGTATTAACACAGAAATTAAAAGAGAGATGTTTAGTGACTCCGCTAATATGGTTACTTTGGATCAGTTTCAGTCTATGAGTACCGAGGATGTGGACAAGCTGTTTGGAAAAGTCAAAAAGACCACTTGCCCTCTCGATCCCTGCCCATCCTGGCTAGCTATCCAGGGAGATGAGGCAACTATAAACTTGTTAAGATCAATAATTAATGCCTCCTTCAAGGAAGGATATTTTCCAGCCAGCCTAAAACTGGCTGTGGTTAAACCTTTACTCAAGAAGCCTTCCCTTGATCCCCTGGAGGGATCAAATTACCGGCCAGTTTCTCTCCTTCTGTTTTTGGGCATGGTGATCGAGAGGGCGGTTGCAAATCAACTCCAAGCAGTCTTGGATGAAACCGATTCTCTTGCTCCATTTCAAACTGGCTTCAGGTCAGGATAGGGAGTAGAGACTGCCTTGGTCACCTTGGTCAACGATCTCCAACTGGGCATCGACAGGGGAGGTGTGGCCCTATTGGTGCTCTTAGACCTCTCAGTGGCTTTCAATACTATTGACTATGATATCCTTCTGGAATGCCTGAGAGAGTTAAGAATTGGGGGCTCTGCGCTGCAGTGGCTCTGTTCATACCTCTAGGGCAGGTTCCAGATGGTGATGGTGGGAGACAGTTGCTCTTCTAAAAGAGAGCTAACATCTGGTGTCCCTCAGGGCACCCTCAGGGGGCCATACTGTCTCCCATGATGTTTAACATTTACATGAAGCCGCTGGGCAAAATCATCCAGAGACATGGGGCAGAGTGTTATTAGTATGCTGATGACACCCAAATTTGTTTCTCTGTTTCTCATACTGCTTCAGTGACCAAGGAAGGCATCTCCCCTCTGAATGAGTGTCTGAGGTCACTAATGGATTGGATGAGGGAAAATAGACTTAAGCTGAATCCAAACACAACAGAGGTACTCAGTATAGGTAACCCTGAACCGGGTATGGAGATATGCCCACCAGTCCTGGATGGGGTCACACTTCCCCTAAAGGACTGTGTCCTCAGCTTAGGGGTGCTTCTGGACTCGTCGCTTCAGTTGTCCTCTCAGATTGATGTGATGGCTTGGAAGTGCCTCTTATCAGCTTCGGCTGATACGCCAGCTGCAACCCTACCTAGAACAGGGGGACCTAGAAACAGTTGTACATTCACTGGTAACTTCTCATCTTGATTTCTGTAACACGTTCTATGTGGGACAACCTTTGTGCCACGTTCGGAAGCTGCAATTGATCCAAAATATGGAAGCCAGGTTGGTCGTAGGTAATTACACCCAAGGAGCCCTGGTGGCACAGTGGTTAAATGCCTGTACTGCAGCCACTCACTTAAAACCACAAGGTTGTGAGTTCAAGACCAGAAAAAGGGCTCAAGCTTGACTCAGGCTTGCATCCTTCTGAGGAGATCGCTAAAATGAGTACCCAGAAAATGTTGGGGGCAAATTAGCTTACAGTTGTAAACCGCTGACACTGCTTAGGAGGTATGAAGTAGTATATAAATGAAGCTTGTTTGTTTGTTTGTATTTTGAAATCTCTTCATTGGCTGCCTATTAGCTTCCGGGCACAGTACAAGGTGCTATAAAGCCCTACATGGCTTGGGTCCAGCCTACTTGAGGAAACTCCTCCTTCCATACAATCCTTCCCGCACACTCAGGTCTCTGGGAAGAACCTACTCCAGCCAAAGAAAACCAGGCTGGTGGTGACTTCCCAGAGGACCTTTTCAGCTGCCGCTCCTAAAAATAGGGATTGACCTGCCGGAGGAGATCTGCCATAATACATCCTTGGAGGCGTTCAAAAAGGTGATAAAGATGGATCTCTTCCGGCGGGCCTTCCCAGACTAACTTCTAAAACTAAGATCTAGAACTACTCACCTATTCTCTGTCTCCCCTGATGGTCATTTCACCCAAAATGGATTTGTTTCAAATCTTAGTTGCAACTTTCTGCAACTGTGTGTACTGAGTGATATTGGTATTGTTATTGCAGTTTTTGATGTTTTCCTTGTAATTTTAGCAGGAAGTCAAGGTTAAGGGGATTAGGGAATATTTTATCATTGTTTGTGAAATTGTTATATTGGATTGTTGTTACCTGCCTAGATCCTCAAAAAGGAGAGGCAAGATAG
>NC_056525.1:6264205-6276763 GCF_019175285.1 Sceloporus undulatus | reverse complement strand
ATTATTATTATTATTATTATTATTATTATTATTATTATTATTATTATTATTCCTTGTGGGCACTGTTTCAAGAGCCATTGTACCCATGGAAACCAATGCCAACTGGGTCCAAAGGCTTCCACTTGATTCCTGGCTGGGATCCCTGAGCCACAGTGTTGCTCTGCTAGCTCTTCTCACTCTCCTGAATGATGCTAGTTATAGTCTCTTATTTGTCCTAAAAGTCCTGTTTAAGACATTTTGGTGGGTTCCATTACTTCTCTACCCCTTTAAGTCTTCCCTCAAGATCCAGCTTTTCCATAAAGTCTTTGATTCACTCCATCTCCACTCAGAACACAGTCTTAACTCTGCAAAATGGTGCCTGTTTCGCTCCATCCCTCATGCCTCTTGATTCTCTGTCTTTCATTTGCACACATGGAAATTTAGGCTGCAAATTCCTTGAGGCAAGGACCCTGCCTTTGTTTTGCTAATGTCATGAAGTCATCATCTACATTGTTGGTGCTGTATAACTAATAAAATATGGAAATACCCTGTATTGCAAAATCAATTCATAAGGCAGTCATTATGCCAACAGATGCAACTCACAATTGCTTTTGCATATGCGCAGCTCGGGAAGATTTGACACAGAATCATATTTTGGGGGAGGGAGAACGAAACAGTCCAATCTGCTGTGTGTCCCATGACAGCGATGGTTGACTGTCAGATGATTACACTGTGCTCCAAACAGCTGTAGTTTGAAGTCCGCACAATAATAATTAGAATTATTGTTCTCCTTCATGATGAGGAACAGCGTGGAATTGGACTTTCCATTCATAGCAGCTTGGCATAATTGTAGACTGCATCTTTTGATAATTATCAGTTCATGCGTACATAGATTTTTGCAGCACCAGCTATTTTCATATTTAAATTTGCTGCCTTCAAATATTTGGGTGGATTGTTAAGACCGGCTCACTCCTTGAGCATTAGCTTTCTGGGTTTTTCCTCACTTGCAAGTTATGTTTAATATTTTGGTCAACATGATATTTTGCCCAAGGTCATCTCTGTTATCATCACTCATACAGACACAAGGGACGATGCAGGACTTTGAACATTTTATTACAAAAATATCTTGCAAGCAAAAGAAAAACAAAACAAAACTCAAAACAACCAAAAGCAAAACTTAAGGTGCAATCTGTACAAACAGTCACCTAATATATAATTTTTTTGATCCACAACAAATATATCCCAACTGCTTTATATTTTCTTCTCCCTGGTCCCATTTTCCTCCCTGCAAAACCAGGGCCAAGTGGTCAGGCTACAAAGGGTGGTCTTAAACCTCCCCTCCTCAATTTTGGGCTGGCGCTGACCAGCTAAAGCTCTTGGAATTCTCTTCCAAGCAATGGTACCATTGAACTTCCATATGCTCCTATTTACCATCACTAAGAGAAGGAGGAATAATAATGTGACATTTGGGCATAACAGAGTAGCTGATGCTAAATGCCTGCCTTGCCTAAGGGGCCAAATAAAACATCAGGAGTAAAAGACGCCACTGTAGTAGCCAAAAGGGGCAGCCATGTGGATGGCTCAAAATAGCAGTCATGGGTCAATTTCCTTCCTGCCCATTTGTAACACCTATGGAGTGTGTCAACATCCCAGTATCACAAAGATTTGCATTTTCTTGGCAGCCAGTAATGTAGAGTAAGAGCGAGGACCTGTACAGCATCCTTAGCTATATTGGCTGAAAGATTTCAGATAGGAAGGAAGGACACTCAGTAGCCATTTTTGGAAGATGCTTGTCTAAGGTAACATGCGGTTTGGCTCTGATGTCCCAAGACTCAACTTCCTTCCACACATTTTGAAAAGCCAGTACTAGGAAGTAACCAAGAGGATGTGGCCAAAGGAACATCAGAAAAGATTGTATCTCACCATGGAAAACCCCCACATCTTGCAAGGTTTCCAGGGCTATATGTACACATCCTCTATTCATATCTATCCTTTCTCATAGCAGGGCATAAATGCCTTCCCTATTGTTTTTTTAAACAATGTAAAGAGGAGGATGTGACACCTTCTGGCCTAATTTTATTTCCTTCACTCTCTTGAGATGAAAAGAGGAGCCTCTCCTGTGTCTCAAGACACATTCATGTTTGTGTCTTCCCAGAAAGAAGAGCAGGATATTATTGTACTGAACTAAATTGGACCAGCTATGCAGAGATCCAGCTGTATATTGCAGAAGACATGAAAAGGTCTAGGGAGGGTTGTCCTTTGTCTGCAAAATTTCTCTAGGGTCTACCTGCTCTGAGTTTTGAAGATCTTCTCCCTAGATCTTGAAAGCTCCTCAACTGAAAGATGGAACTAAAAGGTGGGTGGAAGATCAGTGGTAGAGCATTCGGAAGACGTCACTTTGACAACATGGTTTGTTCCCATTTCTCTACTTCCTTTTATGCCCACAAACTGTTAGTTCCTAAACTGCATTGTAATAAAGAGGAACACACAGCCACAAAAACAAAACGAAAGAAATCAACAGCAAAAAGAAGAAGAAGAAAGAGAGAGGAGTCATTTTGGTTACTGGCAGCAGGAGTCACAGCGGGTGGGTTAAGATGTCTCAGCCTTGGAGATCGGACCGTTTAGAGCTTACTTCTTCTCCATCACGCTATACGTCTTGCTTTGCTTTTTTTTTTGTGCTTTTCACACTAGTGCTAAGTACACAGTACTACACCCACTTACAAAGAACGTACACAAATACTGTTTTTTTTAGTTCTAAAAGGAGTAAACAGTTATAATGCTGAACAGTCAACACAGGTGGGATGACCACCTCTTTAGGGGGAGTCCCTTATACCCCTCTCCCATAAAGAGGTGCTCTTAAAAAAACAACACGTGGCCTTCCCAAATTCATCAACCGCACTTCTGGAATGAAAAATGAGCAAGACCAAAGGAGGCAAAGATCAATCCCATGGATTTGGCCAAGACGGAAACACTGAAAGGCAGACATGGTCCTGCCCCCCGCATAATGTACAGGGGGAAGGGGTGGGTAGGAGACATGATCTGGGCTCCTGAAAGGTGTAAGGTCAAGGTGCAGCAGGCTGCCTAAGCATCTGGATCTTGGATGGTGATGCTTGAAAAGCAAAGCCCCTTCTCCCCCAGTCAGTGATGGGTAGGAGTGTCTGGCTCTCTACTCCACCACTCTATCAGCAGCTCCTCAAGAGGCCCCCTTGCCTCTTCCCTTCATAGTCATTGCCCAGCTATCATGAATTGCTCCTCCCTGTAGTCACAGCATAGTGTCCTCTGGTTTGTGTTACTGCAGATTTGTGAGTAGTGGGGGGTGGGGGGCGGGGAGAACAAAACAAAACAGCTGCCACACTTTAAAACACACGCGCACGCACACCAGACCAGGATGGAATCTAAGTAGAGTAGCAGGTCCGAGAGGGAGGAAGCTTTCTAGTTTTGCAGCTATTGTGGTGCAACGGTAGAGGAAAGGAATGGGTAGGGGTGCTATACTGGAGAACTACGACTGGCTTTTGGGGTACGGTCTTCTTAGACCATGCAAGCTGCCTTGGGTTTGATGGTTGGTGGTGGAAGATTACCTCTTAGAAAAATACACTCTCACAGGCACATGGACATACAGAGGAATTATGTACTGTAGACCTTGTATACTCTTACTATAGTTGCATCCCCATTTTGCTAGATTTGGGTCCAGAAGGTGATGAAGAGCAAAATGGAAGCATAGACCTTAGATTTTATTACTAAGGTTGTTTCCTTATTTAGCCAGATTTGGGAGAGTGTCAGGAAATAGATGAAGAGGGAAATGGAAGGAAAGACATTAGATTTTATTACTAAGGTTTCCTCCTCATTTAGCCAAATCTGGGAGAGGGTCAAGAAATAGGTAAATGGAAAAGACAGGCGCTGGCATGATTCCTCAACATGATCTCTAATATTCTAAGGCCCGAGCCTATCCCAGAGCCTTTTATGTGTGTGCAAGGCCCCCAACACTAGGAACATTTAGGGATGAATTTAAACAACCCAAATTAAAACCAAAAAGAGGGGGCATGGAGGTCAACAAATCTAAATGGTTTCTACAGATTTGGCTTTGCCAGCGAGAGATGGGGAAAGGGATAATCTGGAACAAGTCGCTGTATCTCGAAGAGGCACTGTCCCAAGACATATTGTCAAGGGGAAGAAAAGAACTTATCTGTGGACAACAGCAATATAAAGTGAAACAGACATAATCATGGTCACGAGATCCACTTCCTAGGGAAGCTGGAAAAGGACCATTTCTTTCTCCCACATTATCGTGATCTCTGATCAAGCATCTTGATAGGGATGGTGTCCAATAGCTTCTACTCCACACAGCTAGCTGGGGCTGCCGGTGTAGTTTTGCTCTGGAGAAGGCGTCTCAAGGTGATGGTAGCAGAGAGGACACAGTTGTCTTGAAAGGAAATGGGGAGAAGGCCTCCAGCAGGAAGAGCTGAAGATGACATCCCACCTGCCTATGAGTGACCACTTGCCATCGTGCAGCTCTGGCTCTGTGCAGTGTTGGATGAACTAAAAGAAGAGTTATCGTTCCAGTGATAAAAGCTGTGTTAGATCCTTAGTTGGTCTAGGCCTCTTCCATCTACCTAGAAAGCAGGGGATGAAGAGGCACCATGAACTAGCCCAAATACCAGGATGCAATTGTGTGTAGCACCGATTAGTTTCCTTCCTTGACCTTGGCTACGTACATTAAGTTCCACTTAAAAGAAGTTGCAGGAACCACACCAGGCAAATCCCTTCACTCCTCCATTGAGAACCAGCATGAGACCAAGGCCAAGAATCCAAGCCCAGCCAGGAGGCATCCAACAACCCTGCAAGAGGGTCAGGAAGCCACGGACAGCCAGCGACCATTGCCAGGGATCACTTGCTCTGTACCTGCACGCTGGCATATTCTGAGCTGGCTTCCTCTGGTTTCGGGGCAGGTCTCTTGGGTGCTTTGCTTAGGTGAACCATGTCTAAGTCTGCATAGGTAACATTCTCATCATTGGCAGGAGGCTTGGCAGCCTGGATGCTGGCATACTCAGACTGCTGGCTAATTTCAACCACTTGGCGGGGGCTCTTCTGGGGGGCCTTCTCAAAGTTCAAGTCCGCATATGTGACATTGTTGGGATCAGGTTCCTGAAAGGAAAGAGAGAAGATGGTGAGCAAGAGAACATCAGTAAAATTTTATTGTCAAATGGAGTGGTGGGGAGAGCCAACAGAGGATCATGGAAGGCTATAGCCTCTCTGGTCATTGCCCAACTTTCCCTCCACACAATGCCATCCAGAGGGTGGATGGATAGAGCCAAGAAAGGTTTGTGGCTCATTTTCTCCACCATTTTGAAGTTATGTGGAGGGTGAGCATGGAGAGACCCAAGTGAATTTTGAGAAGGACTACAATCTTCCTGGTCACCCCTTGGCTTCTCTACCCTCCTATTGTTACTTAGAGGGCAGACAGGGAGAGCCAAGAGAGCATTATGGAAGACTATAGCCTCCCTAATAATCAACCGGCTTATATCCTCCCAATACTGTGAAAAAGATGGATGGGTGGGAGCCAAAAAAAGTTCATGGAAGGCTCGTCCCACCCCCACCTTAGTGATATCACATGGGGTGAGAGAATTCAAAGAAATACCCATGTTAGTCTGTAGAATCAGTATGTAGAGATATCTTGTAGCACCTCTGAGACTAACTGAAAGAAAGAAGTTGGCAGCATGAGCTTTCGTGGACTTCAGTCTACTTCCTCAGGAAGTAGACTTAAATCTAGGAGAGGAAGTAGGCTGAAGTCTAGGAAAGCTCATGCTGGCAACTTCTTTCTTTTAGTTAGTCTCAATGGTGCTACAACATCTCTCTACATATGGGATGGGAGAGCCCTCCAGATGCTGTTGGACTGCGACTCCCAACATTCCTCATCATTGGCTGTGCTGACTGGGGCTGCTGAATACTGCAGTCCAACAGCATCTCGAGGTCCACATGATCCCCACTTCTGCTGTAATTGAAATATGGGTCGAAATACATTTGCTAACCTCAGCTTGAGGAAGCACATTAAACCAACTGATGTCAACACTTATGTATGTAAATTCCACTGGCTGAATGGGTCTACTCTAGCTGGGGGCCAGGAACTGGATTAAACCATACATTCTTTCCCTATCTCCCTCCCTTTCCTTTGCTATCTCCAGTGTCATGGATTTCAGTTTATAATTTCTTCAGGCCAAGGATCTCTTCTAATATTACTTTGGAAAGCGTACTGCACACATATAATTATAATTATTTTTTTTTACTACTAAGGAATCTTTACCTGCTCTTTTATTCCAATACCCTACATTTTTTCTCAATTTTTAGTATGTTGATTATTTTAAAGTTGTATGCTGCCAGCTAGAAACAAGCAAAATTAACTAAATGGCAAAACAGAATTTTCGTAACCAGCAGGTAAATACACCTTTAAAAGTAAAGAGGAAATCTAAATGGCAGAGGGATGAATTACTAGTCTTTCTCCATGACATGCTAGCTTTCTAAGTGAAAGGAGATTTGCATCCACAGTCTCCTCTGTGGATTTTATTGGATGATCTTCAGTTTCTGCTTCTTTTGCCAAAGAGTAGTGCAAAAGAAAATAAAGGAAAACTTAACTGGTGGTATTGAAGGGATGGTGGGCAGCTGGTATAAATTCAGAATAATTTCACAGATACAGAACACTGTGTCTATAGGAAGAAGGAACATCCTTCTGGGTTCTTGGCAGCTTAGGCGGAGTCACAGATATCATCCCTCCATTGTCCCAAAAGAGTGACATCTTCCCTGTCCGAGGGACAGCTGCCTACCTACGTGAGCGGCTACGCTGGCTGCGAGAAAACAGCGATGTACAGGGCGGAGGGAGCCGGTTTGCTCAGCAATATCACACAATTGCCCCACACAAAAGACAACCTCTAAAAATAAAACGTGCTAGGCTGCTGTGCAGCTGGGCCTTTTCATAAGCAAGGCACATTTTTTGCAAGGGAACGAAAGAGAAAGATGAAGCAAATACCACAACAGTGACAACAAAGTTGCAGCCAGTGGTCTTATCTGAAAGGGTGAACCAAGACCCATCTTCCTTGTCTCATTTAAAAGAATCCCATCCCAGGCAGAATCCAAGGGTGGTGGGTGGCACCTTCCATGTCAGAGGGTGGTGAATCCACTCACGGGTTTACTATGAACTTTAAAGGAACTAACCCTCTCCAGCAATATGTTCAGCACCTTGGATGTCTCTTCCCAAGTTTGGACTAGCAATTGGAGCAGATTCAGTAATCCATTGGTGTGGTGACCTTTACCCACCACTGAGACATAAATAAAGCATGCTTCTAGCCCTTATCATGAAAGTATGAAAGTATCAAAGTTCTAGTGAATCTCAAAAAGCGAGGTGGAGGAGGGCTAGAAGGTAGGAATAGTACTATTTCCTAGAATGGACTGTGCATGACTTTGCATACAAAATCAGTTTTAAGAAGTATTTGGTCGTGTAAGGCATTGCAAAGCCACCACTGAAAAGATTGGTTACAGTCCATGTTTCAAACCTCTCATTTTTAAGTCACTCATTGCACAACGTACTGTTACCTGTCACTTTGAAAACAAAAACCAAAACCTTAGTTCTTTTGAGTCCAGAATAACACCTCCCATAATGTTGTTTCCAATCATTACTGTAAGCTGCTTTGAGTCCCATTTCAGAGAAAAGCGGGACATAAATCGATTACAGTAGGACTCTGTATTATGTGAGTTCATATTCACATATGAACTCATGCATGTTTTGGTTATATGCGAAGACCTGTGAGTCCCTTGTTAATCACATTTGCCAGAGGTCAACCTCTGGCAGAAGCATTCCACAGAATGCAACAGGAGGACCTAGAAAATGCCTGGAGAGAACATTTCTCTAGGCATTTCTTGCTCCTCCAGTGTGACTCTATAGTCAATGGCTGATGGAAGCATACCATGGAATTACACTGGAAGACGGAGGAAACGCCTAGAGAAAATACTTTGCCATTCATTTCAGGTAAGAGAAATAATGTTCCAGATTTTATGTGAGATTCATTAGATGTCCCAGAATGGATGCATTGCATAATATGGGGCCCTATTTGTAAATAAATTAGTTTGTTTTGGAATAAAAATTTGAAATGTAGTTTTGTTACAAAGAAAAAAGCAAGAAAGTGGGCAATGAAAATGAATAATGTTGCTTGCACTGCATTACATCTAAGCCAGGGATGGGCACCTAGGGGAAAGTGGAGGGGCACAGTGCCCCTCCCGGGTGATTTTGGAGGGCTGGCCATGATTTTTGCCTCCAAATGTCATCTGAGCATATGGGGAATTTTTTTTGCCATGTTCCTTTGGGCCATTTTTGGCCCAGGAGAGAACATTTTTCATAAGATGATGTAAAGAGAAGTCACTTCTTGTTCTAGGTTTGTTGAATAACAGTGTCTATGTCTTAGGGAATAAACTCTTGCATAAGTCTGCCAGGCTCAGGAGGGACTCATATGAATGCATGAAGTTGCCTTATAGACTTAGGTCTAAAACATACTGCAGAAATAATCCAGTATGAGACGGCTTTAGCTGCCCAGGCTCAATGCTAGGGAATTCTGGGAACTGTAGTTTTATGAGATGTTTAGCCTTCTCTGTCAAAGAGCTCTGGTGCCACAATAAACTACAATTCCCAGGATTTCTTAGCACTGAGCCCAGGCAGTTAAAGCAGTCTCAAACTGGATTATTTCCACAGTGTGTTTTGGAACTGAGTCACAGGATCAGTCCATCTACCAGAGAGATGGGAAAAGGGTGCCCCGGGGGTGGTGGACCGGTTAGGATGGTCCACCCTCGAAGGCTGATGGAACCTGAAAGGTTCCAAGAAGCCTTAGAGGGGCTCATGGTTGGAAAAGACGGCGACTCTGTTGATGCCCTTACCGGTATCTGGAATACCGGTCTTTCCGGGGCTATACACAGAATCGCTCCCAAGCGTCCTCTCAGGCCCGCTTCCAATCGTAAGCCCTGGTATACGGAAGATCTCCGGGCGAGGAAGCGGGTTCTGCGACGGCTAGAGTACCGTTGGCAGAAACACCTTTGCTTAGACGACAAGACTCTCCTAGACCGACTGTTGAAGGACTACGGAGAGGCAATACGAGCAACAAAGAATTCGTTCTATGGTGCTCGTATTGCGTCCGCTGAGTCACATCCGGCAGAGTTGTTCAGGGTGGTCAGGGAGCTAACTCAGCTTCCTCCTGCCCTGAACCAGATCCTTGAACCTTCTAAGGCCTGCTGTGACCTTTTTAATGACTTTTTTGTGGATAAAACTTCTCGCATAAGCGAAGGTCTGAACGCCGACATTATGGCAGAGTCTAGGGTAGAAGTGTCCAGAGCCTCCGTGGACTATGTTACACTGGATCAGTTTGAGTTGGTGAGTACCGAGGATGTGGACAAGATCCTCGGAAGTGTTCGGAAAACAACCTGCTCTCTTGATCCCTGCCCCTCGTGGTTAGCGGCCCAGGGGGGACCGGCGGTAACGACATTGTTACGCCGGATAATTAACACCTCTCTGAGGGATGGGCGATTTCCATCGGATCTTAAATTGGCCATCGTAAAACCGATCCTAAAAAAGCCCTCCCTCGACCCCCTGGTACATAATAATTATCGGCCAGTCTCGCTGCTACCATTTTTGGGGAAGGTGATCGAGAGGGCGGTTGCGATCCAGCTTCAGGCGGTCTTGGATGAAACGGATTATCTGGACCCATTTCAAACTGGCTTCCGGGCGGGGCACGGGGTTGAGACGGCCATGGTCGCCTTGGTCGATGATCTCCGTCTGAGCATCGACAGGGGAAGCGTGTCCCTGCTGGTGCTCTTGGACATCTCAGCGGCTTTCGATACCATAGACCATGGTATCCTTCTGGGACGCCTGGCAGAGGTGGGGATCGGGGGCACTGCGCTCCAGTGGTTCCGGTCCTACCTCACCGGGAGGTCCCAGATGGTGCAGCTGGGAGACGTGTGCTCCAGCGAGCGGGCCCTTAAAACTGGGGTCCCTCAAGGAGCCATTCTGTCTCCCATGCTATTCAACATTTACATGAAACCGCTGGGAGAGATCATCCGGAGACTGGGGTTATCAGTACGCTGATGACACCCAGATCATTTTCTCTATGTCTCCGACTGATGCAGTGACTGGGGATGGCGTCTCTCCTCTTGTGGCCTGTCTGGAGTCAGTAATGGGCTGGATGAGGAAAAACCGACTCAAACTAAATCCAGAGAAAACGGAGGTACTAGTGATAGGTTCCCCCGGTCCAGGAATGGCGGTGGTTCCACCTGTCCTGAACGGGGTCACGCTCCCTGTGAAGGACTCCGTGCGCAGTCTGGGAGTGCTTCTTGATTCGTCGCTCCATCTGACTGCTCAGGTGAACGCGACGGTCAGGAGCACTTGCTATCAGCTTCGGCTGATTCGCCAGCTGCGCCCATACCTGGACCGGAGGGATCTAGAAACTGTTGTACATGCTCTGGTAACTTCGAGATTGGACTTCTGCAATGTACTCTACATGGGGCAACCCTTATACCAAACTCGGAAGCTCCAATTGGTACAGAATATGGCAGCCCGGCTGGTCACTGGTGTCTCCAGGACCAGCCACATAACACCTGTACTTAAAGATCTTCACTGGCTGCCTATTCGCTTCCGAGCTCAATATAAGGCGTTGGTTATTACCTATAAAGCTCTAAATGGCTCGGGCCCAGGATTTCTAAAGGACCGCCTCTCCCCGTACAATCCGCCTCGCACCCTCAGAACATCTGGGCAGCAATTGCTGAAGGTGCCGGGGGCCAGGTTAGCTTCTACCTCTAGAAGAGCCTTTTCCACAGCTGCCCCCGCCCTTTGGAACACGCTGCCCACGGAACTCCGCTCATCTTCCACCCTGGCCCAATTTAGGAAGGACCTTAAGACCTTCCTATTCAAGCAGGCATTCCCCGACTAAATATCCTGTGGGCCTCCCTCCTCTTCCGTGGCCATGAGGATGGGCTATCGGGGCCTTTATTTTACTGTTCTTTTAGATTTGTATTGCTGTTGATATGTTTTTAAAATTGTACTTGTTTGCACTTGTTGCACATTGTAAGCCGCCCTGATCTTATTGGAAGGGCGGGATATAAATAAAGATTTTATTATTATTATTATTATATGGCCCACAAAAACCATTTAGAGGCCCCAAAGGGGCTCTCACCCTCCCAATTTTTAAATTTTGCCTCTAAAATGTCAAATAATGCTTCCCTTAGCCTTGGTAAGGACTTTTTTAAATGCATTAAACCATAGCTTAGTATGTTCCTTGAGAGACCCTCTCTAACCATCAGCATTTAGAGAGAATGCCCTCTGAGATCAGATCTTGGAGGGCAAGACTAGAACTAAGGCCCATTCTGGGGTGCATCTACACTGTAGAAATAATGCAGCTTGACACCACTTGAAGTGCTATAGCACCATTCTATGGAATTCTAGGATTTGTAGTTTTACAGGGTTTTAGCCTTCTCAGCAAAAGAGTGCTGGTGCTTCACAAGACTACAAATCCTAGGATTCTGTAGGATGAAGCCATGACAGTTATAGTTGTAGAATCCAATGACATAGCCGTGCTAGTCTGTAGAATCAGTACGTAGTGGGTTCTTGTAGCACCTTTGAGACTAACTGAAAGAAAGAAATTGGCAACAAGAGCTTTCATAGACTTCAGTCTTGTACAAAAGTTCATGCTGCCAGTTTCTTTCTTTCAGTTAGCCTCAAAGGTGCTACAAGATCTCTCTACATACAGTTAAAGTGGTGTCATGCTGCATAACAAAAGTGACCCTTCCTAGTAGGGTGTTCCTGACAGGGAGTGAACATATACTACACAGTTCCTGTTCTTTGGCACCTCAACGGTGTAAACTAGAGCTCTCTGGCAGAGAATGCTAACCAACTCACCAAACCACAAATCCCAGGATTTTACAGCCGAAGAAATTTAGCACAATGTACCTGATTTGTCACTCCAGAAGTCTTCTCAGATTCATGTAGCCTAAAACAATGAAAAACAACAACATAAAATCACCAAAAGGAAAAGCAAGCCTAATACTATTGCACCTCTCTCTCTCATACACCTTAAAATATGTACCTTGGTGATGGCTGCTTGTTAGGCTGTGGCAAGACCTCTTGTGTGGGATCACTATAAGTCCCCCTTTATCACTCAGCCATGTTTCCCTCCCAAGTGCATTTCCCCCAAATTCTCAATTCCAAAAAGCCATATGGCCTTCAGACCCCACCATGCTGTCTGCAAACAGTAAAGGGGCACAGATAAACTAAATGGTTGGCATTCAAATCACTGGCATTTGAAGATCACTCTTTTGTGGAAAAGGGTACTTTCCCAACTTATACCTGTCAAGCTTAGGAAGAACCACTTTTGCAAGTTCCTTCTGCTGGAATGTGGACAATGTATTTTCTTTGGACTACAACTCCCAAAATCCACCACACACCTGCTGCTCCTTCAAGATACAGTCAGCCTTCTGTATCTATGGATTCTTTATCCATGGATTTAACCATCCACAGTTTGAAAACATTGTAAATCTACAGCGCAATATAAATAAAGC
>NC_056525.1:6224627-6264195 GCF_019175285.1 Sceloporus undulatus | reverse complement strand
ATAATAATAATAATAATAATAATAATAATAATAATAATAATAATAATAATCCAAAAAGAAAACTTTGATTTTGCCATTTTATACAAGGGACATCATTTTACTATGCTACTGTATTTGATGGGACTTGAACATCTACAGATTTTGGTAACCAAACCCCAGCAGATATCAAGGGTATCATTGTACTTTCCCCTTTTATGAAGGAAAGGAACAACTCATTTTCTGCGTATGGAAGATGTGTGGATTTCAATATTTTAGCATTCTGGATATCTCTTGTAATTCCTTTCCTTCATTCCTGGACTCATTTAGAGAATAGGGAATTGGACATAGGTCAGGGAAGCTGAGCTCAACCCACTGTCTCTGCTCTCTCCTTCTTTGTTAGCCTAACCTACCTCACAGGGTTGTGGTGAGGGCAAAATGAGGCGGATGGGAAGAAGAAACAGTGTGTCCTGCTCTGAGATATTTTAATCTTAATATGGCTTTCAATTGACTGGTGTTGTCTGACTTTTTGTCGGCTCTTCCGTCTGCCTTTTTATACAATGGTCTTATTGCTTATTATATTACATGGTGTTTGCTGTCTTTTACATGAAAACACGGACTATAAAATTAACAAGAAAATAAATAACGGCCGCATCATTTTTATTGTCCTCCCGTTAAGTGGCAGGAGGGCACATTTGCAATTAAACTCCCCCTTGACAAATGGCAGGCAATAAATCTTAATCAGTCTAAGGCATGATGTTTTAGAATCGGGATCCATGTGACTAACCAACAGGAACCTACAATAAAAGATTTAAAGAAAAGAAAAGACATGGTGACTAACAATCTGAAAGTGTAAAACAATGGCTGAGATCCTGATTGTGTCATTTTTGTTGCTGTGTGTCTTCCAAGTTTTTTCTGACTTATGATGACCCTAAGTCTATGATCCCATCATAGGGTTTTCTTGGCAAGTTTCTTGACAATTGGATTGCCATAGCCATCATCTGAGGCTGTGAGAGTGTGACTGGCCTAAGCTCACCTAGTGGGTTTCCCTGGCCAAACTGGGATTTGAAACCCTGGTCTCCAGGCTCATAGGCCAATGTGTAAACCACTACACCACGCTGGCTCTCGATTATGTCTTACACAGGAGTTAGTCCCTATGAAAGAGACTGGACATTGTTGTCCAAGACAGCACATTCATGTTCGGTACAAAGTTTGGAAGCTGAGTTGCACATATGCAGCTCCTCTGTGGGCAGATGTACATTATGATTGCCAT
Organism: Sceloporus undulatus; assembly: GCF_019175285.1. Taxonomy (NCBI): domain Eukaryota; kingdom Metazoa; phylum Chordata; class Lepidosauria; order Squamata; family Phrynosomatidae; genus Sceloporus; species Sceloporus undulatus. Next base: position 6,262,946 of record NC_056525.1, on the reverse strand, counting down.
TCTGCTAGTGAAATGCACAAATGTAAATGCAGGGTGAATTATTAGCCACAGTGCAACCTAGGCATTCTGCTGACAGTAGCAGAGGCAGAGTTGCACATAAAGCAATGTGGGACATTGCAGTTTTCCACTGCACACTATGCACTGCACTTGTACATTGATGTTTCACACTGGAGTTGCACCCTGTGCATTGTGAAACACCACCCATTCTCTGGCAGCTGCCACACTGCAGAATTAATACAGTTTGGCACCACTTTAACTGTCCATCCTATGGAAATCCTGGGATTTGTATTTTTACAAGGTCTTCAGCCATCCCTACCAAAGAGTGCCGTGCCTCATCAAACTACAAATCCCAGGATTCTGCAGGATGGAATCATGGCAGTTACAATGGCATCAAACTGCATTATCTCTACAGTGTAGATGCACCACTCTTTGTTTATGAAAGCATATGCTACCAACTTTTTTCTTTCAGTTAGTCTTAATGGCGCTTCAAGATCCCTTTGCATTCTGATCTAGACTAACATGGCTATGGAGTGTATCACACAGACGGATCCCGTGCAGAAACTTGATTTAGAGTGAAAACCCCCCACAAAAGCGGCTTATTTTTCACACAACGTTCGAGGTTAATCCAAACAGAAACTAGAAATAACCTGCAAAAGCAGGTAGTTTTTCACACAAAATTTGTGTCAATGAGAAATAACGCGACATTAAACCGAGTGCAAAGTTGACAAAACCCATTCCTTTTTACTTTGGGAACTTTCCGAAAGTAAAAAGGAGTGTGTTTTGTTGACTTTGCATTTGAATTAATGTTGTGTTATTTCTCGTTGACACCACGTCTGAAAAACTACCCACAAAAGTGGATTTTAAAATCCCATTTCTGCATGGGATTTAACCAATTTGCCTCCAATTTGGCTCCGTGTGATAAAGTCCTATGTCTTTGAATCCTACATTGGAATTCTGCTTAGACATGATGGCAGTACAATATAACTCCATCAGCAGATATTTATGCCACGCAGAAGCAAAGTAGGATCTCAGTTTAGATTGTGCACTGGGCTATGCATCCAATGTTGTCATTCAACACAAGGGCTTTGTAACATAATAAACGCATAACTCTGGAGAGTCATGCTACACAACCCCGATACAGGACCCTGGTGAATAAGAAAAATATAAAAGACAGCACAAAGCCCAGGACAAGAGAAAGACAGAGATCTTGGGATAGTAGTGATGGTGGGAGGGAACCCAGGAGATCAGCAGCAAAATAGAGAAAGAAAGCCAGACAACAAAATAATAAGTCTCTGGAGCAAACATTTCTTAGGTTTCCAAACCAACAAGAAGGTAACCTTGCTTAAAGGCTTTCTTTAAAAATCTCCATGGTGGCTACTTCTCAAATACCTTCAGCAGCCCTGGTAGAATGTCAGCCTCTGATAATGTGTTGAAAATGGATTTGTTTAATACAGGGATAGAAATGATGTGTTTCTCTAGACTAGAGAGTCATCCTCAACTAAAGAAGACCCAGTGAATCAGGAGCATTTAAATAAGTACCGGTTAAGTGTGTCCTTTATTCTAAAGGGTGCCCCCTATTTGTGGGCTAGAAAGTATGTCCTTTTATATAGACAGAACAAGATCCCCCAAAAATAAAATCAAATAAAAATCCTGTATTTTTGAATGTGGACCCTTCATAAAGACTGAAATATGCACATTGTGTAATTTACAAATGTGGAAAATGGGTCAATTTTGCAGAGAAAGACATAGTGGAAATCAATACTTTCACTTGGTGTTTAGGTTGAACACGAATTCATTGATAGCTACTTCCTCGCTGTCAATTGTGTCCATCATTAATTTTGACTGCCTCTTATTTTGAATATCTGGTAACACTTGTGTTGGCATCAATTGGTTTAATATTGACATCCAATTGAGCTCAACAATTTGATTTAGGTCCGTATCTCAGTTACAGCAGGCTGTAGATTGCAAGGCTCTAGATGTTATTGGACTGCAATTCCCAGTTGTCCGAGAAGCCAACGGAAACAATGGTGAAGGAAGGTGGGACTTACAGTCCAAAAACCTCTGGAGAGCTACATGATTCCTACCTCTGGTTTCTCGTTTTGGCTGAAAAACATCAGCTGATAGCTGTGGTCCTACTTTATGCTTAGCTTCAACTGCTGGGCTAGGTGAGGGAGGATGGGAGTTGCAGTCCAACCAAGTTGGAGAATTGGGACAAGGGAAAGCCACTCTAGCTATTACACCATGCTCCCTCCCTCCAATCAGTAAGTATCCCAATACTTAACATGCTCAGACTTACCTTACGGAGGTAGGGTCTTTACCTACAGAGGAGAAAAGATACCATCACATTAACTGGAATACTATTTTCCCCTGACCTTCAGGAAATTCCTAGGTTCCTTCCAAGACATTTGAGAGAGGAAAATCCCTCTGCAAATCTTCAGCATTTTTCCTACCAAAGAACAATTGTTCGTAACATTTTGGGGGGGGGGGGGCAGGAGGTGTCACTAAAAATCTGATAAAATGTGTGGAACTCCTCCTCTGAAAAAAATGTTATTTAAATCCAGTTTCAGAGGTTGGAAAGCTACTTTTTAAAAAGCAATTTGTTCCATTATTGTTTAATGTTTAAGAGTGCATCTACACTGTAGAAATAATGCAGTGTAACACCACTTTAAGTGCCGTAGCTCCATCTTATAGAACCCTTTAGCCTTCCCTGCCAAAAACTACAAATCCAAGGATTCTGTAAGATGGAGCTATGACCGTTAAAGTGTTATCAAACTGTATTATTTCTACAGTGTAGATGCACCCTAAAAATAACCTCCTTTGGTTACTCATTAGAATGATGAAAACAATGAACTTGTGCTGCCTGTGGCACTACTCATTAATTTTCCTTTTGTTGTAATACTCATTACTTTCCCATTGTCTTCTGTTACATTTTGGGGGAATAATCCCATAGAGCTGATAAGAGAATGACATAAAACATGAAAAGCATTCTGGGTAAATGCCTATAAAAAGGATCTTTAAAAGTAACTTTTGAAACTCTTACTAGGAACTATATTACTCAGCGTTAACTCTTTAACAATAAGCTTTAACTCTTTACATTCGTTTTGGAATGTGGCTTCATTGCACCCTTTGTTACTCCCCCAATTATGCAATACTGGTAACTATATTAGTTGTAACTTGACAAGCTCTGCACAATTTTCAAAGCAACAGAGAGGAAATCAAAGGAGAAAAATAATCTTTTTGTACTGGCTGATGGATCCCTGAAGCCACTCTGAGTTTTAATCTGAAATTTAAAAGTGCTATTCAAGGTGTAAAATTAATCCAAAGTTACAACCTTTGTAGTTAAATTCTGAAGACTGAATGTATTCCATAACCTTCTTCTTCTTGTTGTTATGTGCCTTCAAGTTAACACCAATTTATGGCAACCCTGGAATAGGGTTTTCTTTGTCATATTTATCCATAAGAGTTTCTTATTGCCTTTTTCTATTTACTGGCAGCTGGGGTCTCCCATATAAATGGGGTGATAAGTCTGCTGTGGGGTAGCTATCCAAAGTGCCAACTTCTCTTTGGTATAGAGTTCAGCACCTTGGATAGAACTTATAAAGTTCAAGGGGAAACCTGTGGTGGATTCACCATCCCATTGACATCAAAGGAACAAGCCATAGTATTCCTTGGTGGTCTCAGAGAACATACCAGGATCATCCCTGCTTAGCATTGCAAGTCAGATGACACTGAAGACATTTAAGGTCATATCATGGTGGTGTAGAGGTAGTGTTGTGTAGTGGTTTGACTGCTGGACTAGGGCTTTGGAAGAGCCAGGTTCAAATCCTTCCTTATCCATGGAAACCCACTGAGTGACCTCTGGTAAGTCATGCCTTCTCAGCCTCAGAGCAAACCCGCTCTGTACAGATCTTGCCAAGAAAACCCTCATGATAGCTTTCCCTAGGGTTGCCATAAGTTGGAAATGACTTGAAGACACACCACAATATTGTGGCGGTATTCAGCTTTTAACTGCATGGTTATTATACTGGACTTATCTTTTAAAATGCCATGTAGACTGTACTGCTACCTCTTTTAGATGAAGGGGAATTTATAATTTTTTTAAAAAAAAGTGCTCAAGGGGTTCCTATTCAGTTACAGAATAAGGGCAGCATTTCCACACCATGCTAAGCCTCAAATGGGACAAATAAAGGCAACACCTGAACACATACAAATAGCTACCTTTGTGATGCCTTGCTAGGACGAGGTAGATGATTGCAACCACCAACACTACAAGGAGCAGACAAACCACTGCAACAATGATGAAGATGCTTGCTTCACCTGCAAAGAAATTGCATTCAGAGTTGTCATCCTTTCTTCCTATCTCAAATGAGGCACTCTAGGTGGTTAACAAGAAAATAAAAACCAAATGGACAATGGTTAGGATCCTGTTGGTGTTTTACATATGCATAAGTCCTTCTGCAGAAGCAATGGGACACATCTGTAGATCATCTACATTCAGTTCAAGGTTGCAGAAATGGAGTTGTGTGTATTGCATGTAAATGGAGTTGATTGTGCATGTCCATTGTGCATACAGATGGGCATTGTACACTGTGTGATGGGCAGCGCACATGCAAATATGTCTGCACGTTCGGTTGTGCAACAGCTTTATCCACTAACAAGGCAATTATTATTGGGCAACTATCACGCAAGTCCATGAGGGTAGGTTAACGCTTCATCTCCTTGATGTAGGATCTCAGCCAATATCCCAGTGAGATGAGATGAAACAAGAAGTGACAGAAGATGTAAGCTTGTCTAAATAATTTTCTAGGTGGAGCAAAGATAGAGTTCACACAGGCAGCAGCTTCAAATTCGACTCAAACAAACAAGTATCTTCAGAAGGGGGCAGAATATTCACAGAGACAGGACAACTTGGATATCCTAGGACTTAGTGGTCCACATCTTGGGTGCTGTGTCTTGTTCCCACCAACTCCCCCATGCATAGTCCTAGAGGCAGATGAAAGGCCCTCCCTTTATCTTACTCCCACTACCCTGGCCTCAGAGAGAGAGAAGAAGAGGCAGACACAGCTCCACCATGCCTAGCCCCAGAAGAAGATGGAGGACCCTCCCTCTATTCCAACTGCCATCACCCTGGCCTCGGAAGGAGAGAAGAACTGACAGTTTCTGCTAGACTTGGGGGCTGTACAGACAGCCCCGAAGGGGTGGTCTCCAGCCACCCCTTTTACAGCCAGGTTGGGGCCATGGCAACTGCATGCTGCAGCTCCAATCTGGCCTTTCTAGGGTGCAAAGAGGAGCTGCAAAAAGCAGCTCCTTTTTGTGCCCTGGAAAGGGTGTGATAGGGTGTGATAGCTGTGGTGCTGCGGTTTTATGGCGCTCCTTCGTGCAGACGCAGTGCCAGAGGTGCACTGTGATGCCGCATGCTGTGTGGTTCAGCATATGGCATCATGCCGCCCTGGGGGCAGAGCCCAGCTGTATATCATGTAGAGGCTATGCCCCGACTCCGCCCCCAACCCGGCCCAAACTGCCAGTCTGCACAGTCCCTTGGTCCCTTTGTCCACTGCCATTCCCTTCCCCTTTTGTGTCATGTCTTTTTAGATTGTAAACCCGAAGGTAGGAAACTGTCAAATTAATAATCTGTAAGATGTCCTGTGTGGCTGAAGAGTCATGCATAAATATTCTACATAAACAAAGAAACAAACTCTGTTACAGAGGATAGCTAGAAATCAAAAAGGCCATCTCTGGATCAGAGTTGGAAGACAGGTTCTCAGTGTGGGAGAAGTAGGTTGAGAATGTACCAACCGTCCTAATATTCTGTTTGACCATTTGTTCGTTAAGATCTTCAATGTGGTACACCCTCCCCAGATGTGTTGGAAAACAACTCCCCCCAAACCCAGCCACTAGCACACCCTGGAGGGCACCATGTTGGAGAAAATGTAATGACACTGGTCTACATTTAATGACAGTGACCTCCTCCCAGTTTTCAGACAGGAGCTTTTCCAAGCTCTTCCTGGAGATTTTGGGGACAGAATCTTGGACATTCTGCATGCAAAATAGGTGTTTTAGCACTGAAATGACAGCCTTCTCCCTTTGAGTGAAGAGGTCTGACATTCAAATGGCCATATGCTGGAACTCTTCACAACATGACGGATGCATATCCAATGCAGGCTGAGCATACAGAGTAAACAGTCAGCTTACATGGACAGTCAACATGGATTGAACAGAGTGGAAGCACCAAAGCATTGAATAACACTTGCATCAACCCGCACATTCACCTGGTCCAGGAGTATCGGCACTCTCATCTCCCTCAGTCTGTGCTCGAATGATCAGTGTTGCTGTTTTGTTAACTGGAGGCTGAGAATTATGTCTGACCAGGCAAGCAAATACCGACAAATTCCTCTCTTCAGTTGCCTTCACGGCCAGGGAACTCTTCAGAGAGGATGTCCCATCCCAGTTCTGGGTCATGGGTTCGTCAGTTCCTATTTCACTCTTGTTGTTATTCTCAAGCCAGACCAGGGTTGTGTCATTCGGATAAAAATTTTCCACGCTGCAGGTGATGGTCACAGTGTCGTTCAGCTGGATGGGAGGCGGCGGAATGGTTTCTACTCGTATGTTAGGTGGAACTGTGCAAACAAAGCCAAAGAAATCAGTGTCAAGACCTTAAGATTCATCAAGGGAAATCTCTTTTGGATTCGAAGCAGGGCTGGATTGGGACTGAATTCTATCTGGGCTTTGGTTTGTAATAGGAAATAAAAATCCAAATCTTGCTATAAGCAGCAATCCATCCTCATCTACTAAAATATCACTCAAATAACACAGGGAACAGGTAGTTATCTCTCCATATCCACAGATTCTTTATCAACCGATTAAATAATAATAATAATAATAATAATAATAAAGCGTTAATTTATATCCTGCTTTTTGTTTCCACAATCAAAGCGGCATACAACCTTTCAAAAAAAAAATACAATATATACAATTCCCCCCCTTAAAAAAAAATTCCATCCATTAAAATTACAGACAATAAAATCTAAAAACAATACTACAATAATAAAATAACGGTGGGCAGAGTCTTCGCTTGTATATGACTGTGGGGGGGAGCATTACATGGCTGGGATCTATTCCGGGAAGGTCTGCTGGAAGAGATCCATCTTGACAGCTTTCTTGAAGATCTCAAGGTTGGCAATTTGACGGATCTCGTCTGGCAGGCCATTCCATAAAGTGGGAGCGATCGTGGAAAAAGTCCTCTGGCAGGTCACCGGCAATCTGGTCTTTGTGGACTGCAACAAATTCCTCCCAGAGGATCTGAGGGTACGGGGCGGATTGTACCCAAGGAGGCGATCCCTTAAGTTTGAAAATATTCCAACACACACACACACACAGATACACACGTTCCAAAAACATTCCATAATTTTTTGCTATTCTATTATTAGGGACACCATTTCACTATGCCATTGTATTTAATGGGACCTGAGCATCCACAAGTTTTGGTATTCAAGGGGGTCCTGGAACCAAACTCCAGTGGATACCAAGGGCCCACTGTACATAGTTGCCTTGTTTATTCTATTTCCAATCTCTGTGTCTGATTTTTTAAGTTGGGTTCACAGCCTGTGATGTATTACCAGTTGGAGTTTTGAACATCAAAGGTTTTGATTATATCTAAGAATCTATGAGTTACTGTTGGTCAGTGTGGCATGTTCCTGTTATTATTATTATTATTATCCGAAATCTTCTATCACGGTGTACATTATGTAATTTTACATATACTTACTGTATATATTCATGATTCTATGTATAAATCTAGAAATTTTAGTAAAGAATTGACCCCCCAAAAACTGAGTTGACATTTCAACAGGCCAAGGTAAGTGCTGTACTTTAACTCTTATTTTAAAAAAGGAACCATCAAGAGTGTAATGTGTATTAAAAGCACTGATCTCCTACTAATCTCATCCATCCAACATTTAGTGTGAGCACAAACAGCTATGGCCTGTAAATTTTGTAAGTTTTTTGGCATTTGCTTCATCCTTTAGATCTTTTGTTACATGCCCCTAGTTTTACACTCGACTTATCTGTGGGTCATAATAAAATCCATAATTCTGGCCCCCAAACCTGCCCTTGATGTATGCATGACATTGACTTATAGGCGGGTTCCACACCGCCAAAAAGTACATGCTCGGCACATACTAGGGTTAGGAAGGGGCATCCTTTCCGGACGCTCCTAATCCTAGTAGGTGCCGAGCATGTACAAAATGGTGGGGCCCATTCTACATGGGTGTCGCCATTTTGACATCGCGGCGCAGAAATGACACCGCAAGTGCGCCACTGGCGCCTTACAGCATCATAACCACGTCGCAAAAAGAACCCGCTTTTTGCGGGTTCTTTTTGCTGCACCAGGGAATCATGCGGTTTGTCTGCTGCAGTTCCCTGCCACAGCAAACACTGGCGCCAGCAGACTGCCCTTTTGGGCGGTCTGTAAAGCGCCATAGTTGAGTAGATATAGTATTTATGTATTAGAGTCACTAAGAAACCCTGTTAGTGAATTGCAATGATGTGTAACAGGACACTGACAAGAATGTCCCCATGTGAATTGGGCTACCGATGTGCATCAGCACTGCCTAGCTGGTGTCCTGATGCACAATGCAATCAATGCACAATGAAACTGATATGAGCTGGGAGGGATGCACATTGGTTCTGTTGTGGATTAATCCCATTGCTCATTGGTTACTTCACGGGCTCCTTTACATAGTAAAATAACAACAGCTCTTTACTGGACATTGACATTACACTGGCTACTCTATGCAGTAACATAATACTAGTCCTTTACTGGATATAGACATTACAGAACTGCCCAGTTCTAATTCTTGCAGATGTAAATCCACTTACGAAGATGTAAGCCCCCAACAGGATTCCAGACATCCTCCTCCTCCAGTGTTTTCTATCAGCTCTATCAGCTATTTAGTTACATATAATTAAGTACAGTGTTCGCTCCACATCCACTGTGGTTAGGGGTGAAGGACCCCTGTGAATGTGGAAAAAAACACAATTAAAAAACCACTGTTCTTTTTACCTAAGAGAACTCCTCTCTAAGAATCTCCAGGTCCTCCAGTGCAACTCTATGGCCAACATCTGCCAGATGAATCATAGAATCATACTGGAGGACCTACAGATGTCTAGAGAAGTATTTTCTCTAGGTTCTCCAGCATATCTCTATGGTCAATGTCTGTCAGAAGTTGCACTGGAGGACCTAGAGATTCCTAGAGAGAACATATTAATCAAAACCACAAACAATCTAAAGTCAAAGCCGCAAAGGGGAACAGCCAACTGTATACTTAACAAAGTAACCTCTCCTGGCCTGATGCCCCCCAAACTTGGCAGAGATGTCATTCATTCATGCTCTGATTGCCAACAGAAAGGATCCCCTTTCTGGGTTGTGAGGGGAGGATGTTATAATCATGGCAACAATGTCACAACTGTGACAACACAGCAATCATGAATATGGAACAGTTACCTATTCTTTGCCTAAGATCCAAAACAATTATCCAGTTTGAGACCATTTTAATTGCCCTGGTTCAGTGCTAAGGAATCTTGGGAATTATAGTTTATTGTGGCCCCAGAGCTCTCAGACAGAGAAGGCTACATGTCCCACAAAATTACAGTTCCCAGAATTCTCTAGCATCAAACCAGGGCAGTTACGGCAGTCTCAAAGTGGATTATTTCTGCAGTGTGTTTTGGACCTAAGTATACTTAATTTAGTACAGTCAGCATCTGATATCCACCGGGGTTCAGTTGTGGGACCTTCCATGGATACCAAAATCTGTGGATGCTCAAGTCTTATTAAATACAATGGAATAATAAAACGGTATCCCTTATATAAAATGGCAAAATCAAGATTTCCTTTTTTGGGGGGGGGGGGGGGCGGGGGAATTTGGAATATTTCCAAGCCGTGGATACAGTGGGATCCATGGATACAGAATCTATGGATATGGAGGGCTGCCTACAGCTGAGCAGACGTAGAATGCTGGCCATTACTACTGCTACTACTACATTGTTGTTGTTGTTGTTGTTGTTATTGCCTATTGTACGGCTTCTTCTGGCAAGGTTTATTCAGCAGAGGTAGGCCAAAAGATGGTGAAAGGTGGCAAAATTATATTTTAATTCTTGAGAAATTTTTTTTAGGGGTGCAGCAGGGAGGTACAGCAACCGCCATGATCTCCTGAGGGGGACAGTGTGGACCCAATCCTTGCCAACTGCCCACTCTCAGAGTCACATTTGGCAGCAGCATCCATACTGAACTAGACCTACAGGGTTTGGGGCACTATCACCTGAAGAGCTGTAAACAGAAGACAGAACTACAGTTGCATGTACAGTTTTTTAAGCAAGCAAAATTGCTGTCCCTGTCTCAGCAGAACTACTGATGTTTGCCACTAGAGTCCTTTTTGGGTGTATGCATGTCGATGAAGTAGCATAGTGAGACCACTGTCAAACAACTCTTGCCATAGTTAATGGAATTATCACACGTGAGGAATTTCTCTTAATTTTGAATGAAAAGAAAGTGGGGCCAGAACACATTTATGTGAATTCGCTGGTTCAGTGAATTTATGTGAATGCGAATTGCATTTGAACTGGCTTCCCATTGCCCAAAAATAGCTTGCCATTGCCTGAAATTGGATGTGATCACCTCTCACGCAATAACGTGAAACTCCATGATTGCGCTCGGACTGACTTCCCATTGCCCAAATTTACGTGTGGTTGTCTATCACACAATAATGTTAAACCCCATGATTGCATCTAGAATGCCATTGGATTATACTTCCAATTTCCCTTGTCTGATAATGTCCACAATCTCCTTTTCTGTTATCTCAACCCACTGGTTTGAATCCTGTCTTCTGGAACAGCAGCAAAGAACAAGCTTGCTCCGTCTCTCACCTGACACTCCTTCAGATGTTTCAAGATGACTGCCATGTTACCTCTCCATCTTTCCCCCTCTAGACTAAACGTGTTCAGCTCTCTCAACCATCTCTCCTAAGGTTTGTTTTATAGATCTCTTACTATCTATGTCACCCTCCTCCGGACATAATCTAGCTTGTCAATGTCCTTCTTAAACTATGGTACCCAGAAACGGACACAAGATTCCAGGTGAGACCTATCCAAAGCAATTTAACTATTGTTTGTGAAGTAACATTTCAATTGGCTGTTCTGCAATCTAAATACTGCAAATTAGAAATAAATATCACTGGGGCTTATGGAGGTTACAAGGCACAGGCTTGGTTGTAGTCATGCTTCAAACATGTAAATCTGAGATTTTCCTAGTGGTTTGTAGGGAAGCAAATTGTCACAATTTTCACTGTCATGAGTAAAAATGATTAAAAAGAATCCTCCTTGCTGCAAGAAAGTCTTCAAAAACTGTATTAATTTTCAAACTATTCACAGTTCAGGATTTTGTTTGTGCAAAAAATTACACATGGGTAAATGCAGAAAACTGCATTTTCTGTTAGAAAATGTGTTCTGTGCAGAAAATGTTGGGTTTTCTACATAAAACTTGAAAAACTCACATGTATGATTTTCTTTGTAAAAAAATACTGCTGATCTGTGCAGAAATTTTTAGTTTTTATACAAGAAACTTGAACACTCCATATATATTTCCATGCAGAACAATGCCCACAATTTGAGATTCTGGCCTGTCTAGGATTCCCCTTGTCAGAGTCTCCCAATGTGCACAAACAAAATCCTAAACTGTGAATAGTTTGGAAATTATGCAGGTTTTGATTACTTTTTGGACAAATTTTTAAATAATATATTCTAATATTGTATCCAACCCTAGTAATCCATTTGGTATTTGTCTGCGCTCTATGTTGTCTGTGTTTTATGACATTTGGGTATAACCAGACAGTTAGGCCCCATGACTATAAATAACAGAAAACCATATATTAATCTACTTTTGACTATGAATTCTACCTGTGGGCATGGCTGTAGGGCCTGTCCTTATGTGCCTCTGTAATTCAACATTGCCCGCTTCTTAAGACCACAAGAAATATCTCATTTGATCACACTGGCTCAATCAATTCTATAGCTAGCCAGAGGAAGCTGTGTTTATGGTTTGCTAGTGGACTTCTCTCATGGACAACTGGTTGGCCACTTCATGAATGGAATACTGGACCAGATATGCCTCCATTCTGGTCCAAAACAGACTCTTTTTATGTTCTTAAGCTCAGAGAAATTGAAGCCCATGGGTTCTATGTCCCACTCTGTCTGGGCCATTTCTAAAACTTCAGCTCCCAGAATCCCCAGATAATATGGCCAATGGTAAAGGGATATGGGAGTTGTAGTCACAAAAAAGTCTGGAGAATCGAGGATTCATCAACTGTGTGGCTCAAAGTACAGGAGCCAATATCTCCATGGTGCAACTCAACTTCAAAGGTATTTCAATTACTACCTACCCCCCCCCCCCCCCACTTCCAGCACCAAACTAAATATGCTCAGGCATATTGATTTAAAATTTAGAGGGTTTTTGGAATTTCTTTTAAAATTTAATTTCATGGATGACTGCATTTTGTTGTTGATTTGCTGGGTGCAGGGTAGGGGCCTCTAATTTTAGAAAAGTAGGAAGTTCCATTACATTGGGTCAGGCCAGGGGCCCAACTAGTTCAGAGTATCAACTCCGATTAGTAGTGATGGCTCTCTAGAGTTTCCAGTGGCCTTCTTGGAGATCTGTGGGATTCATTCCTGATGACTTCCCATCCAAATATGAACCAAACCTGATTTTGTTTCACTTCTGAAATCAGATGTAATTGGTGTGTTCAGCTTACGGTGGTGGTATACAATTTTGACCAGATTTATTATTTTAAAAGATGAACAAAGGTCTGGAAACCAAGCCTTATGAAGATGACTTAGGGTTTGTTTAGCTTGGAGAAGGCAAGACTCAGTGGTGATACAATAGCCATTACGTATTAAAATATCTGAAGGGATGTCATGCAGAAGATGGAGTGAGCTTCTTTTCTGCTGCTCTGGAGACTAGAACACAAACCAATGGATTCAAATTGCATGCAGTTTCTACCCAAATGTTAGGAAGAACTTTTTTTTTACTGTAAGAGTAGAATGGATTGTTTTGTGTTGGGAGGAGGGGTGGACTCTTTGAAGAATATCGCACTGGGGATAAAACGTTCCCCAGTGCGTTCTAATGTGCCCACGCGCAGGCGTGCATGGAATGTGACGGGAACACGATGGGGCCAAGAACCCTATTTTACCCGTTGCATTTAAAGCGTTCTCAGAAATGGCACCCTCTGGAATGCAACGGGAACGCGATTGGAATGCCCAGTGGCAAAGGCAGCATTCCAGACTGCAGTAAAATGGGGTTCTTGGCCCCATTGCGTTCCCGTCACATTCCGTGCGTGCCCGCACATGGGCACGTTAGAACGCACTGGGGAATGTTTTAACCCCAGTGCGATAAACTTATCTTTGGAAGTCTTTAAATAGAGCACCTTTTAGGAGTGCTGTAATTGTGGATTTCATGCAGTCCCTTCTTAAGAGTCTATGATTCTATGTGTACTGCACTAAGATAACTTGAGGATGAAGGCAATTTAGAAATGAAAACACCAACAACTAAGACATCAATTCCCGAAAGTCATCTGTCCTCATAGAATTATAGAGTTGGAAGAGCCCACAAGGGCCATCCAGTTCAACCGACTGCCATGCAGGAACTCTCAATCAGAATCCCAACAGACAGCCATCCAGCCTCAGTTTGAAGACCTCCAAAGAAGGAGGCACCATGTCATATAAAATAACAGCCTGTTCTTTCTCTCTAGCACACAAAATGTAGCTCCCCTCCCCTCCTTTGCAATCATTTCTCATCTGGAAGCCAGAGCCCTGCCAGCACCAGTACCTCTGAGGACATCCCCGACTCTAAAGCCTTGCTTCAAGGGACTTCTTAAAGTGTTGTGGTTGATCTGGCAGACAAGTTGTGACTTCACATCCTCTTTTGTGAGCTGTACTTCCACAGTGCTCAAAACCTGATAGGAGATGCTCTCTCCTTCTGGTAGAACAGTGGTCTGCAAGGGTTGGATGGGCCTCCCGTCCTTCCACCAGGTGACTGCGATGTCTCGGGGAGAGAACCGATCCGAAGTGCAGTTGAAAGTCACTGAGGCTCCCGACTCCACTCTGCTGGTGGGTCCTTGGATAGATGGCTGTGAAGGCGTGGCTGCAAGAAGAAGAGAGTAGTGACACATGATGTAGCATTCCCTATTGGGTAGAACCTATCCACCAGTCCCACACCACCTCTCCCAGGGTCTACCCCTCCATCTCACCAAAGGCTCAAGGGTGGCCCACTGTTGGTACTGGTACACCAGCTCCAGGGATTGTGTAGGTCTTCAGAAAGGTGCTGGTACTGGCTTCGAGGACTGCAGAGTTCATGGAAAAGGGAGCGCTGTCCCAGTATTGGAAGCAGGCCCAGAGGTTGCCAATGCTAGATAGTTCTCAGACTTGTAGGTCTCAGGCTCCAGAGTCCCTTATCTGTCAGGGCCATGGGTCTCAGGTACCTCATGCAAAGGATTACTGGCTTTCCATTAATTTCTAGGTCTGGTGTTCCTCAGCCTCTGAGCCTATGTCTCCATTGCTATGGCAGATTATGTCTGCTCGCCGTTGTGTATGCTGGGCTGCAACCCACATTTAGAAGCTACAACATCTGCTCATGTGGTAACACAATGGCTGGAATAATGTTGGTGTTTTGCAATAGCAATAGCAGTAGCAATAGCAAGTACATTTCTATACAGCTTATCAGTGTACTTAAGCACTCCCTAAGCAGTTTGCAATGTTTAAGCGAATTGCCCCCAACAAGCTGAGTACTGATTTTAGTGACTCACGGAAGGATGCAAGGCTGACTCGACCCTGGAGCCCTGCCAGGGATCAAACTCACAACGTTGTGGCTGTGAATGGCTGCAGTACCATCATTTAAACACTGCGCCACCAGAGCTCCCTGTGTAAGCCTTTGCACATGTGTAAGCTTTCCTGCAAAAGCCATTGGACATTTTTGCCTGATGCACACAAGGTCTGCATTCAGATCAAGATCAGAGAAGCAGAGTTGCACACACAATGTCCTTTCCAAATGCACAGGTGCATTAACTTAAGCATTTAGTTGAACACTGATTGAATATTTGATTGTGCGTCCAGTTGTGCATTCAGTAGTATAGCTGTTTGTGCACTGGCTTGCAAAGGAGGGTTACCATTCAACAAGTGCAGTGTGTACCACAATCAGAATGTAACTCCACATGCAGAAACTTAAGCTACACAAAAACCAAGGTAGGATCTTGGCTACTGGGTGTCAAACTCTATGTGTCATGTCTGCAGAGCAAGCAAGAACTCATTAGGCTCCTGGCCCAAGGGTGCAATTAATCCCAGAGCTCAGATTAAATTCTAGAGAGCCATCACATCTCCAAGTAAATGAACTGATTTCCACCAATTTCATTAGGAAGCCAGACCAGGTTTTTAGTCGGAGGTGGGGGGGAGGGAGGTGATACAGCAGCATTCTAAAGGCAGTTTTATATCAAGGATAACCATTAAAGAGCTTCCTATGGTGTGAAAAGGGAGCTGGGGAAAAGACTTGAAAAGGGAGAAATTGTCAAAGAGGAGAAAAAACAGAAGGTGTGTTGCACAAAAGATGGGAGAGAAACCAAAGTAGTGGTAATGTCTGAAAATACAGGTCTAGACCCTACGGTCAAGTTGTGTAGGATAAATCTCTGCATGCTAAGGCACTTTAAAAGTAACAGCTGTGTATTAAATCGGACACCCACACCTGATTTTAGACACCAATGGTGATATGTAAACATACACAATGCAACGAGTGAACTACTGATACCCGCTCCCATTTCAATGCCTTCTGCAAATTACTGCAAAACAAAAATACAATCCCTGAATACATACACACACACACTGTACACATACACTTTTTGCAATCCCGAAAACAATTGTGTTTTTAAACAGCGTTTTTTCTTTGATAAGATTTTTGAGGCTTTTCCTTCTTTTCAGTTCAGGTATTTGATGTAGGGGTATAATAAAGAATAATAAGGGTAATTATATAAAAAGGATAATAATATAATAAAGAATCATAGGATAGTGATATGTTTTAATGTTGTTCAGGTCTGTATTGACTTACTCTTTTTCTTTTCTTTCTTTTTTTAAATTAACTTTCAACACAATTTGAATGTCAGGACTGCATGTAGTGGAAAAGCTTCCACTTACCAACCTTTTGAATGGAAGAATGGACACTCAGTAACAATTTCTTTTAAAATGCCTTGCTGCATGTGGAGTCATGCACTGATTATGGCACACAACCCTTGTGTTGAATGGCTGCATTGTATAATTATACCACATGTGCCACTCCACTTCCATAACCTTTAATTTAATGTGGATGCTGCACATCAGATAAAAATGTCCAGCCACTTCTGCAGGAAATTTAAGCACACATAAGAAACCAACAGGATCGCATCCATAATAAACTAGAAGGCATGGGTGGCTAGCGGTTCCCATCTCAGTTGTCCGTAAACAGTCAGTCTGCTCTGAGTTTTAATTTGAAGTTGAAAAGAACTCTCCAGGATGATGAACTCTGAAACAGGTTCAGCTCCTTTAAAGTTTGGACTAAATTGATCAGACAATCCACCACAACTACCCAACAGGCTGGGAAGCCACTAGCTATCACCTGTATGAGGTCATCTCTCTTATATAATTTGTTGTTGTTAGCTCCCTTCAAGTTGACCTCGATTCATGGCAACCCTGTGGATGAGACATCTCTAAGCCCCACTATCCTCCACTGCTCTGCTTAGGTCTTGCAGATTCAGGCTCCTGGCCTCCCTGATTGAATCTATCCATCTGGCATGAGGTCTTCCTCTCTTTCTGCTGCCTTCTACCTTTCCCAGCATTATTTTCTTTTCCAATGGTCCATGCCTTCTCATGATGGAGCCAAAGTATGACACCTTCAACTTATACAGACCGGCCTGAAAGGCTGGCCTGTGGGCGGAGTTGGGGTGTTGCATCAGATGACACATGCCCTGACTCTGTCCACAGGGCACCATGATGCCACTCGCCGCTCCACAAGGCGCGAGGCATCATGACACTCCTCCAGCGCTGCATCCAAACAACACAGTGCCAAAAAAGCACCATATAGCTGTGCTGCTGCAGGTATGGTGCCCTTTTGAGGGAACAAAAAGGAGCCACTTTTTGTGGCTCCTTTTTGTGCCCTTGAAAGGCCAAATTGGGGCTGTGGCCTGAGGTTGCCATGGCCTCAATCTGGCTAGGAAAGGGGCGGCTGTCTGTCAAGACCCTTAATCATCTTCGCTTCCAGGGAGAGTCCAGGTTTGATCTGTTCCAGGTCCTATTTCTTTGTCTTTTTGTAGCAACCCCCATTCTCAAATGTTTAGTAGCAACAACTCTCTTATTGCAACAGCTCCACTTGCTGCTACTCCATTTCTGGGCACAATTCATAGTACTGGTTATGAGCTGTAAGATTCTATATGGATCAAGTCCAGGTTATATGAAAGACTGTATTCTCCCATATGAGTCTCCTGGTGTTTTACTATTTTCTGTAGGCAGAGGAAGACCTTTTTATTTCAGCAGGTCTTCGATGACCGATTGCTGGGTAAGGAAGGACAAGCCTTTTAGAATATGCTGTACTCTTCTTTTGTTGTTTTCTTTTTAATTGTCATGTTTTTAAAGCTTTTAATTCTATTTTTGGGCTCTGTACTGGGTGAAAGGCAGGATATAAATTAAACAAAGAAATAAACTAAAACATATAACTATTGGTTTGTTACCACAAGGTCCAGCCATCTATAGCCCCCCTCTTTCTTTGTCCTACAAATATTCTTGCTCAGGCACCCCTAATTCCATCTGGCTTGAGTTCAGTATCTCGCTTGACTCCTCAGCATTGCTGGCAGCTGTTGAGCCATTTCATTTCACAGTGTCCCCCAACTTTTGGAATAGGTACAGTATCACCTCCTGCAACCCCTTCAGTTGTTATCTGCTACCACCTTTTATATTGATAGTTCTTGGATGTGTGCATGAGTGAGTGTCTTTGTGTCAATGATGATTTCCCTTGATTTGCAAATAAAACTATTTTGGACTTCCATTCTGGAGTGCTGTTTCTCAGAACCCAGTATACACAGGCTTGATCCCTGCTTTGAGTTCCCCAAGCCTGCTTGGCTGCTGTAATTGAGCTAATAAAATTCCCCTATTAAATACTGACTGTGAGTGCATTTTGGGTAACAGCCATTTTGGGTAACAGGTTGGCATTCTGCTGGGAAATTGTAATCTGATTTATGATCACATAAAGTTGAATTGCGCCATTGTGCAACGTCTGTATTCTTAGGAGGAGAGGAGAGATGAAACTATGTCATCAGAACTACTGTGTAAGTGCAGCCAGCAATGAAGCTATTGTGCAATGGTTTATAATGCATTATGTCTCAATGTGAAATGGTCCCAAGTGCAACAGCCACAATGCACAACATATTCCAAAGCACATCTTGCATGGTGCCCTGTTGTGCAGTAGCACAATTCATTAGCATGGTCACATTGATATAGTTTAATCATTAGAAGGTTCTGCAACATACATTGCAAGATCACAATCATGATATGTTTAATTATAGTTTTAAATATTTGTATGATGTGAATTTTAGAGCTGTATCTGTTTTAAACTTTGTAGGCAGACAAATACCCTAAACGCACCAGATCCCAATTGCTGGTTAGGACCTCTAAAGCCCTATATGTCTCAGGTCCATGCTATTTTAAGAACCATATCTTCCTACCACAGGAAAGCCTAAATACCTCCAAGGCACCAGATGCTGGCTGATCTTGAAAGCTAAGCATGATCAGTCTGGTTAGTACTTGGGTGGGAGATTGATTAGAAATACCAGGTGCTCTAGGCTATATTTCAGAGGAAGGAAATGGCAAAATCGTCTCCAAGTATTGCTTGCCATTTATTTATTTATTTATTTATTTATTTATTTATTTATTTATTTTCCATGCTGGCTTTCTTCCAGAAAGGGACACAAGGCAGCTCACAGATAAAACTGGTTAAAAACCTAACCATAAAAAAAATTAAAAGAAGAAAACCCTGTCGAATTTATGTGGTCACCATATGTCCACAGGCTCACTTGAATCTCAGACTGGGATAAATGAATGAATGAATGAATGAGATTTTATTTATATACTGCCATTCCTTCGATCACGGCGGTTTACAGAATAAAGGATTAATAATAATAATAATAATAATAATAATAGAAAGGGAGAGGAGGTTCAAAAATGGTAAGGTAACTAAAAGATACAGAGAACCTCAACAACATTTTCGTACAGTGCAGAAGTAAAGCATTTGGTTGAGTGGGTTTAAAATGCCTGGAAGGAAAGAAATGCAAAACTGAGCCATTCTTTCCCATAACCATAACGGCTGTCTTAACTCAGACGTACAATGCAAAGTTGTGAAAGAAACCGAGACACGGTTAAAGAGTGACATATGCCTAATAAGAATGAGAAACACTGAAATGTCAAAGCCAAGCAATGCCACTTTAATCTATTTCTTCCCCATAAATCAGTTGAGAAATATTGATATTTTATGTGCTTGCCTTTGAAGCTAACATCCGTGCAGATAATATTTTGTGCTGGCGGCAGGGAAAGAGATTGAAAAAGAAATTACATACTTGGATCGAATCAAAGAACGGCTCATGAGATACAGGGATACGCTCTACAACCAGGGAGGTTTTGGATATTGCTGGACTTCATTTCCCAGGAGCCCTGACTATTGGACAAGTTGGTTAGGTCTTCTGCAAGTCACAGTCCAAAAACATCTGGAGCTACCCTACTTGAGAAACACTACCTATAGCAGGAAAGGTCTGTGACCTAGAAAGTGATATCTAGGAAACTGGGACGGAATGTGCCTTGCACACTATTCATGTATGTGGAAACGGTGCACTAGATACATAAAGCAATCCTTTGAGACCATGTGTGAAAAAGACTCAAGTGAAAGGGAGAGCTTGTATACCTAAGCACAACCATACATGGGAGCTCTTTCACATATAAGTATGGGAAGCCATCTTATATTGAACTGGAATATTGGTTCATCTAGCTAAGTATTGCCATATTGCTGTCTGTATTATCTGGGAGCCAATGTGGTATAGTGGTTTGAGTGTTGGACTACAAGTCTAGAGAGATCTTGGTTCGGCCATGGAAACCCACTGGGTAACCTTGGGCAAGTCACGATCTCTCAGTGAATGGCAATGGCAAACCTCCGCTGAAGAAACTATCAAGAAAACCCTATGATAGGGTCATTTTAGGGTAGCCATAGGTCAGAAATGCCTTGAAGGCTCACAGTAACAACAACAACAACAACAACAATTATAATCTGACCAGCAGTAGGAACAGATGTACATATGTATGTATTTCCTGAAATATTTATATCCTGTACTGTCTAAGGGTGGCATACAATAAAACCAATTTAGCACAATGAACAACGATAACAATGATTTTAAAAGAATAAGAATATATTAAATCATTGAATGGCTTAAAACCAGTTAATTTAAAATGACGCCAACCGTAGCATATGTGTAAATCGGATAAAATCAGCTAGGCCCCTTTGATCAAAAGCCATGATTCTCTCATGGAAAGAGGATTATTTCCTAACTGTAAACTGGTAATCACTGATATTTTCCCCTGGTCTTCTGCCACCCAAATGCTAACCAGGCTTAAACCTGCTTGGCGTCTAAAATCAGATAAGATCAGGAGGTGTGTTCGAGTAATGATCTTTTAACATATGATCGGGTTACCACACACCCTCCTTTTCCCAGATATGTCCTCTTTTGCAGCGCTAATACTTGCACAAATTTTTAAAATGTCCACTTCTGCTTTGCATCTGCCCATTGATGCCAATTCCACATTGCTGTCTCCATCAAGAATTCTGTTAGGAGATGGGACAGAGAGTTGCCCAGTGGAGAGCTCAGACAGAGAGGAAGAGAGGGATGGCAATTCAGGGTTGAGGTAAAGAGAAAGGAGAAAGACCCAGAGAAAGAAGATGACCAAGCCAGCTGAGCAAGGCAGGTAAGGAAGCCTCTGGACATGTGTGGATGATGGAACAGGGTGGCTTGGTGAAGAGAGTGATGCAGATATTGAAAGAGGCAGGGAAAGAGGAAAGGGAAGGCGAAATTATTGTTATTTAAATACAGGTTAGGAATATTGCTAGTAGCAATTATCACAGTTTATATCATGTGTGTGTTGTGCTCTTTAAGTTGTTTCTGATTTCTGGCAACCCTAAGGTGACCCTATAGTGGGGTTTTCTTGGCAAGATTTATTCAGATGAGGTTTGCCATTGTCTTCCCCTGAGGCTGAGAGAGTGTGACTTGCCCAAGGTCACCCAATGGGTTTCATGACTGAGCTGGGAATCAAGCCCTGGTCTCCAGAGTCATAGTTTATATAGTTGTTGTGTGCTTTCCAGTTGTTTCTGATTTATGGTGACCCTAAGGCAAAACTATCATGGTTTTTTTTTTTGCTGAGGAGGGTTGCCATTGCCAGCATCTGAGGCTGAGAGAGTGTGACTTGCCCAAGATCATCTAGTAGGTTTACATGGATGAGCTGAGATTTGAACCCTGATCTTCAGTGTCCTAGTCCAGTACTTAACCACTACCCTGCACTGGCTCTCCTATATAGAATGGGTATTTAAAGTGAGAGCCATGATAGCGAGAGGTGATTTGAAGTAATCAGTCAGTAAGTGTGTCTTCCTTTTTGCTTTACAAAATATGTAATCCTAAAGTATTGTCGGATGGCTGTGCTACTTCACAGATCTAATTGGATATACATAAATCAGGGCTGCGATCGGCTAGACTGCCACGGATACATTTGCATCCCAAGTATGTTATATAAGCAGTTGTATTGTTATATTCTACATTTGCAAGCTATGTGCATTTATAAATCAAAAGCATACTGCTTTCTTGTAACTCAGACTTTGGCTATTTGTGAACCGCAAATGTGGGTATTCAATTAATGAGCAGCTTATGCAATTGGGTTCTTTTAAGCGTGCAGAGTGTAAAGCTACCTTGAAGGCCAAAGAGGGCAGGAATAACTCCATCTGTCATCTCTTTGTTCCTTTGGCATTGCAAGACCAAAGGAGATCATTCACAGGTAGCCATAAATTGGGGGAAGGACATTGTTGCCATGCAGAAGAGACGATGCAATTTGGAGAGCAGGAGAGGGGGTTGGGAAGGCGGTCCTTAATGTTTTCCATATCTGCTACTCCATCCTTTTTTTTGCCCCTTAGATCAGGTGTGGGAACATATGGACCTCCATAAGTTTTGGATCTGAACCCTCAGAATCCCTTACCATTCGGTGTGGAGGGTCAAAGTATCTGGAGGGCCAAAGGTTCCTAGTTTTCCATTAGCCTCAATTAGGGTTGCCAGGCATCCTCTGAAGGGAAATAGTGTACTTCTCTTGTTCTCTGGGGTGGACAAATCTCAGGTCAAAATGTACAGGAGGATGAGAATGTCCTCTTTTTGTATGGCAAGTGGCTTTAAAGCCTGGGTATCCACTTCCACCCATTCCCAAATGGTGCCAGGTCCTCTCTGGCTCAACATAAAGGTGTTTCTCTGTTTGTTACACTTGTGCAATACTGATGAAATAAAGCATTTTAAAAAACAAGAATAAAAATCCTGTGGGCCTCCCTCCTCTTCCGTGGCCAAGAGGCTGGGCTATGGGGCATTTTTGCTTGTTTGTTTTGGTTTTGATTTTATTGTTGTGTATTTTAATCTGTCTGTATACTGTGTTTTAATCTGATGTAAGCCGCCCTGATCGTAGGAAGGGCGGCATATAAATAAAAATTTTATTATTATTTATTATTATTATTTAAAGTGGTGTCAAAGTGCATTATTCTGACAGTGTAGATGTACCCCAAAACTTTCTGGTTCTAGTAGGTAGCAGTGATATAAGGTGTTGCTGCCCATTCAGGACTGTCCTAGGTCCCAGGAATTCAGGACTAATACCCAGGATCCCTTCTGATATCACAAGATATACACCCTGGTGCTGTTACAAGGGGCTCCTTGTGGTGTAACTAAGCATGATACATCCGCAAGCATCAACCAGAATTCCACAGAGCAAGGCACTTAAATTTTTTCAAACACCAAATCTATGTTTTAGGGGGGAAATGTTTATGGATAAGACAGTGCTCTCAGCCCAAGATTCCTCCCCTGAAGGAAAAGAAGGACTTGGACCTAAGGTTTGGGAACTCTCAGTGTAGGAACTGGAACACCCCCCCTCCCTGAGGGATAGCTGTGGGTCTTCCACAGCCTCAGCAGCCATGTCAGGCCTCAATAAAATCCTCATGTGAAACAGATTAGCCATATGAGAAGTGAGCCTTACCAGGCATGGCAGCAACTGATGCTGGCTGCAGTTTACTCCCTGCTTGGCTGTCAGAAGATGCTCCCACTCCCTGACTCTCAGTTGCCATATTACCTGGTTGCCAAAGGACGCCTCCCCCCCCATTATCCTCATACCAATTTTCACAAACAGCTGACCCCAAAGCAGTTCCCTTTCACTTCCCAGTTCTAGCCTTTCCCACATCTCTGGTATTGCAACAACCCACTCTTTACAATGTCACAAAGGTTCTCCTTGTGTGACCACAAGGACATGTCCTCACCCCACATCCCTTCCGTCATCAGATGTTGGTCCTGAAATGTCAAGGAAATTTACACACCGATGGAGGATATTTTGAACTTGAGTTGGATCCTGAGTTATTTTTATTAGGATTTCAAGGCAAATATTTGGAGAAGACTCATGGAAGAATACCATGATATGTGACAACTGTGGCTGGAATGATCTATGCACAAAGATGGAAAGAGTCACAATTCCTTCACAGGAAGACTAGTTGTTGAAATGACATGATTTAGTAGAGATGGATAAAAAAACTGACTATATTAATACATGGGAAAACTCTGGATAAATTTAAGAACGAGTGGAAGACATTAATTGAATATATAGAAAATAAAGGAGGTTCTATTATGGTTTTAGGTTTTTAGGGGACTGATATACAGAGGAGGGTTTTTGTTTTAAAAATGTTTTGATTTTTTATTAGGTCTTTGATAAGGATTTTTATTTTTTAGTATGACAGATGTAATCAGTTATTTTTTTCAAATAACATATTCATCATTCAACAAACTATAGGGAAGTAGATAAGTAATATAAAAGAATCTTAGGCGCCTTACAGACGGGCCTAAGCGGCGCCGTCGTTGCGCCAGGACCGGCGCTTCCGGACGTGCCTTGCCCCTTGTGCGTATTCCTTATGGCAATATAGTGGCGCCCTATACAGACCGGCGCGACCATCTTGACGTAACGGACGCACAGCATCCGGACGTCTAAACCCGGAAGAGCCATCGCGAGTGCGCGCTTTGGCACTTGCGGCGGCTCTTCCGGGTTACCGGAAGGAGTGCGATTTCTGCACTCCTTTTTTGCAGTGCGGAGGAGTCGCGCGGTTTGGCTGCTGCGGCTCCTCCGCGCTGCAACCGGCAGTGGCCCAAGACCACCCCTTTTGGGCGGTCTGTAATGGGCCATTGTCAGGTATGCTGGAAGCCTTTGTTTTCTTTTTTTGTTTAGTCTCTATATGCTTTTTTAGTTCACATTAATTTTTAGTTAGTTTTATTTCTCTTTAGATTTGTTTTTTCCTTGTATGTCTTTTAGATATGGAAAATATGAATGTGTTTGTTTGCACAGTCACCCCTTCATATCCACAGATTCTTTATCCATAGATCTAACCATCCACGGCTTGAAAATATTTTAAAAAGATATAAATTCTAGAAAGCAAAGCTTGAATTTACTACTTTATATAAGGGGCGCCATTTGACTATACTAGTGTATTTAATGGGTCCTGAGCATACATGGATTTCGGTATCCATAGGGGGTCCTGGAACCAAGCCCCAGCGGATACCAAGGGCCCACTGTAAATTGTTTAATAAAAATAACATTAATATATATATATATATATATATATATATATATATATATATATATTTTAAACAGAGAAATCTCAAGGAAATGGATTTGGCAGCTATAAGCACGCTAAAAACACACACAGAGAAAAGCCACTAAGGAGAAATTGTGCAGGTAGTACAAGTGTTAAACACACCTGCTCTACCATTTTTCCTTTCCATGTTCCACCTTTTGTTTGACAGTTGTATGGCTGACATCCACGTATGCGTACCATTTTTGATGTGTGTGTGTGTGTGTAGTTGTTTGGAGGGTTGCTCTAGACTGTTTTCTCAGTTCGCAGTAGGGAAATGAATTCAGGCAATTTCAAGACCACACAGACTCCATTCCAGTCTAGCTTGCGGTGGCTGATGACAGGGTAATGCTCCCTTTCCAACCCTGTGCTATGTTGGATGGCATAGGTTACTTTGACACATGCATTTTTCCTTACTCATAATAAAATATTTGGGGGGGGGGAGAGGAAAAAAGCAGCTATTAACTTTCCCCTCCTTCTCATCAGAGCAATCCATTCTTCACTATGCCAAGCCTAAATTGGCAGGGGCAATGTGTATTCCCCAAAGCATTTTTAAAAACAAGTTTTAACCTTTCCAGATTCCCCAGTCTGCCCGTTTATTTTTCTTTTTTGCTCAAAAGGGGCGAATCGTCTGCCCTTGGCAGCCCTCCAGAGTGGTAAATAGGTTACAGCCCCACAGCACTGTTTACCAATCTCATTTGTCAAACTCCTGCTTTGCATCTGTTTCTTGTTTCATGTTTTTGGAGGGCATTTTTGGCAATCCATGTGGCCTCTGGAGCGTCTCAAGGGAGGAAAATTAGACCCTCTGCTCCAAAGAGATTAACCAGTACGTATTAGCTTAAATGTAAATCTAAAGAGATTAAGCAGCAGTGTACATTGTGTTAAATGTAAACAAATGCCAGTGTAATAATCTTGAGACATTTAAAAAAATAAACCCCAAAAACCAGCCCCCAGTGTTTGCGCTGGAGACTTGAAGGGATGAAGATTTTGAACAGGAGAATGGCTAACTGGGTTAAGAGATAGGAACAACTCCCTTACTGCAACAGCTCTACTACCTGCCAGTCTGTTTACTGGCACAATTCAAAGCGGTGGTGACTGAGAGCCTTGACAAACTGGCATCAAACGTTGGCATCAGGGCAGAGTGGGGGCATGGCATCCGCCCAATGCACACCCCAACTCTGCCCCCATGCCAGTGTGACACTGCACACCCCACCACATAGTGTGCGGTGTCACATAACTCCTCTGGCGCTGCGTCCAGATGATGCAGCACCAAAGGAGCGTTGAAAAGCCATGCTATGCTTTTTGCATCTCATTTTTGCACTGTGGAAAGGCCAGATTGGGGTCACGGAATGCAGTTGCCATGGCCCCGATCTGGCAAAGGCAGAGGCAGTTGTAGGTCTCCCCTTAGGGGCGGTCTGTTCAACTCCTTATAAAGCCCTACATAGCTCAGGTCCAGGTTATTTGAATGATTGTGTTCTCCCATATGAACCTGATCATGTTTTGAGATCTTCTGGAGAGGCCTTTCCCTCCATCTTACCACTGTCAAAGGTACATCTGGTGGGAACATGGGAGAGGGTGGCTGCTCCCAGTTTCTGGAATGCCTTTCCCAGAGAGGTTAGATTGGCACCTTGTTACTATCTTTCTACAAGCAGGTGAAGACCTTTTGGTTTCAGCAGACCTTTGAGGGAAAGATTCTAGAGCAGATCATTAAACATAGAGTGTGCGAACATCTAGAAGGCAATTCCATAATCACAAAAAGTCAACATGGGTTTCAGAGAAAGAAGTCATGCCAGACAAATCTGATCTCCTTCTTTGATAAAATTACCAGCTTGGTAGATGAAGGGAATGTTGTGGATATAGTATATCTTGATTTCAGTAAGGCCTTTGACAAGGTTTCCCATGATATTCTTGCAAACAAGCTAGTGAAATGGGCTAGACAACATAACTGTTACATGAATTTGTAATTGGTTGACCCAAAGGGTGCTCAACAATGGCTCCTTTTCATCCTGGAGAGAAGTGACCAGTGGGGTCCCACAGGGCTCTGTCCTGGGGCCAGTGTTGTTCAACATCTTTATCAATGACTTGGACGACAGAATTGGGGGCATACTCATCAAATTTGCAGATGACTCGAAACTACGAGCAGTAGCTAATATCCCAGAGGACTGGATCAAAATTCAAAATAACCTTAATAGATTAGAAATCTGGGCCAAAGCTAACAAAATGAATTTTAACACAGCTGAATGAGACTACATGTGAAAGGGATCTGGGAGTCCAAGAAGAACACAAGTTGAGAGGGAGTTCACCAGGCAGGGCCAGCTCCATCAGGGCCAGCCTGAAGGAAGGAGACTCCGCCCTCCATAACTGCCATCCGCTGGCCTGAGAGGGAGTTCACCAGGTAGGGCCAGTTCCATCAGGGCCAGCCTGAAGGAAGGAGACTCCGCCCTCAACAACTGCCATCTGCCGGCCTGAGAGGGAGTTCACCAGGCAAGGCCAGCTCCATCAGGGCTAGCCTGAAGGAAGGAGACTCCGCCCTCCATAACTGCCATCCGCCGGCCTGAAAGGGAATTCACCAGGCAGGTCCAGCTCCATCAGGGCTTAGCCTGAAGGAAGGAGACTCTGCCCTCGATAACTGCCATCCACTGGCTTGAGAGGGAGTTCGCCAGGCAGGTCCAGCTCCATCAGGGCCAGCCTGAAGGAAGGAGACTCCGCTCTCCATAACTGCCATCCGCCGGCCTGAGAGGGAGTTCGCCAGGCAGGGTCAGCTCCATCAGGGCCAGCCTGAAGGAAGGAGACTCCGCCCTCCATAACTGCCATCCGCCAGCCTGAGAGGGAGTTCACCAGGCAGGGCCAGCTCCATCAGATCTAGCCTGGAAGAAGGAAGAGCCCTCCCTCCAATCCATCTACCTTGGTCCAGGCCTCAGAGGGAGAGAAGAACCACTGGATCTCATCCTCTTTCCCTCCACCATTCCCTTCTCCTTTTGTTTCGTGTCTTTTAGATTGTAAGCCTAAGGGCAGGGAACTGTCTGATTAAAAAAATAATAATTGTAAGCCGCCCTGAGAGCCATTAGGGCTGAAGGGCGGGGTATAAATACCTAAATAAATAAAATAAATAAATAAACATGAATCAACAGTGTGATGCAGCAGCTAACAAGGCCAATGCGATTTTAGGCTGCATCAATAGAAGTACAGTGTCTAGACCAGGGGTCGGCAACCTCCGGCCCACGGGCCGGATGCGGCCTGCGGAGGCCTTTAAGCCGGCCCCTGGCTCCTCCTGCCGCCACCGCCGCCTCCGGTTGCGGCTTTTGCCCGCTATGGGCGCCGCCATTTTGGGGGGGAAATAGCGGCGAAATCTCGCACGATCTTCCCCTGCCATTTTGGGCAAAAAAAGGCAGCAAAATCTCACGCGACCTCGGAGAAGGTCACGCGAGATTTCGTCGGCCTTTTCCCCCCAAAATGGCGGCGCCCAGGGCTCCGACGGCGGCAGCGGGCCTCTGGGAGGCCCGTTGCCATCGCTGGGGCCCTCCAGGAGGGCTCCAGCGGCGGCAGCGGGCCCCTGGGAGGCCAGTTGTCATCACTGGGCCCCTCCAGGCAGGCTCCGATGGCGGCAGCGGGCCCCTGGGAGGCCAGTTGCTGTCACTGGGGCCCTCCTGGAGGGCTCCTGCGGCGGCAGTGGGCCTCTGGCATCAGGGGCCGGCAAAGACGGGGAGGCCTCTAGCGCTGGCGGCAACGTCAGGGGCTGGCAAAGAGGAAGTGGCCTGGCCCCTGGGGGTGGAAGCTCCGCCCCCCGGGGGTGGGAACTCCGCCCCCGGAGGGTGGAGGCTCCACCCCCGGCACGCGGCCCCTGCCCCGGGGGTGGAAGCTCCACGCCCCCGGCTTCGGCCCTTCGAGGGACAGCAACCCGGCCCCCGGCTCAAAAAGGTTGCCTACCCCTGGTCTAGACCAAGGGAAGTAATAGTGCCACTCTATTTTGCTTTGGTCAGGCCCCACCTGGAATACTGTGTTCAGTTCTGGGCACCTCAATTTAAAAAAGATGTTGAGAAACTGGAGCGTGTCCAAAGGAGGGTGACTAAAATGGTGAAGGGACTGGTAACCATGTGCTATGAGGAATGACTTAGAGAGCTGGGGAAATCCAGCCCAGGATTTCCTCTGCCCCATCTCGGATTCGCCCCTTTTCACTTGCTGCCCTTCACTCCTGGAACCTTCTTCCCCCGCGAGACACAAGGGCCATCACTTCTTTAACAGGCTTCAAAACGGAGTTGAGGACCATCCTGTTCAGAGGAGCATTCCCAGGCATTGTGTGATTGTCACTTGCTATTTGATGTTCTGTTTTGTT
This sequence comes from Sceloporus undulatus, assembly GCF_019175285.1. NCBI lineage: Eukaryota > Metazoa > Chordata > Lepidosauria > Squamata > Phrynosomatidae > Sceloporus > Sceloporus undulatus. Next base: position 6,233,613 of record NC_056525.1, on the reverse strand, counting down.
GCCTGTTTTATTGAACCATTTCCTGTATTGCTATGTATTGTATATGTATTATCCTATTATTTTTTAGATTGTATGCCGTAGGCAGGTTTACTCTTATATGTTTATTGTTTTTATGTACAGCACTGTGCAAATCTACAGCGCTATATAAATTAATAATAATAATAATAATAATAATAATAATAATAATAATGTTTAGCCTGGGGAAGAGAAGGTTAAGAGGTGATATGATAGCCCTGTTTAAATACTAGAAGGGATGTCATATTGAGGAGGGAGCAAGCTTGTTTTCTGCTGCTCCAGAGACTAGAATCCGGAGCAATGGATGCAAGCTACAGGAAAAGAGATTCCAGCTCAACATTAGGAGGAACTTCCTGACAGTAAGGGCTGTTCGACAGTGGAACACACTCCCTCAGAGTGTAGTGGAGGCTCCTTCCTTAGAGATCTTTAAACAGAAGCTGGATGGCTATCTGTTGGGGATGCTTTGATTGAGATTTCCTGCATGGCAGAATGGGGTTGGACTGGATGGCCCTTGTGGTCTCTTCCAACTCTATGATTCTATGACTGGTTGCTTAAGAGGAACAGGGCTTGTAAAATGTGCTGAATTTTCTATTCCTTTTTAATGCTGTATGGCTTTATCTACATTTAATTTTTAATAGCAAAATTACTTTTCAGCTTTTGCATGCTGTGAATTCTTAAAATGATGATTGTTTTTAATATTGGAAGCCGATTTGAATCTTGAACTGGGAACAAGGTGGCAAATAAAAAAATATAATAACAGAACAGTAGAACTTATGTATCCATGTGGGATACGTTCCTTGACTTATCATGAATCGCGAAGCTGTGGCCAATACTGAACCTTAGTGAAATTAATGACTTCTGGTGGATGTTGACCATAGAGTTGTGCTGGAGGACCTAGAAATTCCTAGAGAGAACAGCTCTCTAGGCATTTCTAGGTCCTCCAGTGTGACCCTATGGTCAACCTCTGCCAGAAACATACCATACAATCGTGTTGAAGGATTTAAAAATGCCTAGAAAGAAAGTATGTTTCGGGTATGAACAGGTGAAACCTTGTCTACCATTCCCAAGGATATGGGGGTTGTATAACAATAGCAATAACAGGTTAGCCCCTGTCCCTTCTCTCTCTGTTACTCAAACATGCAGTTGTTATGACTGCTATTCATAAAAATGTTGTAATGGGCATTTGCATGCAATACACACGTTACCTCCAAGTTTGGGGGAATTAAAAGAGTAGATTTTCACCCTTGGATCCAAAACAGACTTTAGGTGGTACTTACCAATCACAGAAACCACGGTGCCTTTTCCAGCAGTTTCTTCTGTCTCTGGGCTCCCTGATCTTTGTCTGTATTTCACACAGTAATAGGTTCCTGCATCCTCGGGTCGAACATTTTTGATGGTGATGGAGAAGTCATTGAGGGATCCAGGAACAACCCTTGTCACTCGGGGGGAAGACTCTCCTTTTTGACTATAAATGGCTGGCTGGATTCTGTCTAGGCCTCTGTGCCACTTGACTCCTCCTGGTAGACCGATCCCACTCAGTGTACAACTCAGTGTGAGCTCCTCTCCTGCTGACACCGACAAGGATTCTGGGCTCTGTATTATCTCCAGCTGCTGACCTCTGACACCTGTAGCAAAAACAGAATATCACAGGTATAAGTTTGCTCTAGAACACACAACTTCTGTCTCAGTGGGTTGGTGAATCTGCTCTGGGTGCCCGTCTGAACATTAGAGGTGCTATCCAAGACACTGAACCAATAGCAACAGCAATAGCAATGTATTTCTATACCGCTCATCAGTGTACTTAAGCAGTCTCTAAGCAGTTTACAATGTGTAAGCCAATTGCCTCCAACAAGCTAGGTACTCATTTTACTGACTTACAAAAGGATGGAAGGCTGAGTGGACCTTGGAGTTCTTCTCAAGGACTGAATTAAAACATTGTGGCTGCAGTACCAGCATTTACCCATGCGCCACCAGAGCCCCTATTCTCCAAACAGGTTCAAAGAGCTTGAGTAGCTCCTTGAAATTTCAGGGTAAAACCAAGAACGGATTCACAAGCCCACTGACATGGGAGCCCATCACCACTGAACTGGATTGAGACAAACATGTGCACCATTATGGCAACTCTATTTTATTTTAGTCTTATTCTGCCTGAGTTCCAAGATTAGGAAGCAAGGCTGCTAACATTACATTAAAATACTATATCTAATAAAATGCCATGAAATATAAACATGAAATTATTATTATTTGTTGTTGTTGTGTGACTTAAAGTCATTTCTGATTTATGGCCCCCCTAAGAAGAACCTATCATAGGGTTTTCTTGGCAAGTGTCTTCAGAGGGTGTTTGCTTTGCCATCCTCTGAGGCCGGGAGAGTATGACTTGGCCAAGGTCAACCAGTGGGTTTACATGGCAGAGCTGGGATTTGAACCCTGGTCTCCAGAGTCATTGTCCAATGCTCAAACCACCACACCACACTGGATCTCTTAATTAAAATGGTCATTAAAATGCTTTGAAAAATCTCTTAACAACGACTTGAAAACATTAAATGTCCAGCCTGCACATCCAGACCCAGTTAGTTAGTAAAAGCATAAATTCTTTCTAGGATATTTTTAAAAAAGCAAACATTAATAAGAACATTTTAAAAAAACACCCACTTTCAGTTGCTTCAAGACAACAGCAATTCTGTGCAGAATCTGTCATGAGCAGCGCTCCCCATATGGCAAAGTTAATCTGCTTCAAACATTCTAACACAGCTAAAGAAAAAGAAGAAAACAAGACTGGCTTGGAAAACTAACAACCAATGCTGCCCTCCAAGAGTCAGGAAATAATAAGTAAAGAGTAAGAACGTCTGTTTGTGTGCGTGTCTGGAATCCTCTACTGGGATACATATGGATGGCACGTAGCTACACATTTCCCCCCAACTCAATTCCAAGTGATGCAGCCCCTGCAACGCAGTTATTTCGGTGTTGTTGGAAGTTGGGGGAGAGAATCAGCAGAGCTATTTTTCTGTGTACTGCAACAGGCAGCAGCAAAGATCTCCAGGAATCCTGGGAGTGGGGATCCCTGCATATGATGTTCTTGCAATGTGTCCAGCTATCTCCTGATGCCCCTGCTTTGCAACAACATGGAAGTGGTTGTAGTACAGGGTCTGCATCACTTGACAGGTGGATTTAGATGGTGGTGATGGATTGTTGCATGACTGCTAAAGAATTCCAACCACTGCAATGACCAAAAAGGTGAATTGCAATAGTGTAAGTGAAAGTCAGGCATGACATAGTGGTTTGAGTGTTGGACTATGACTCTGGAGACCAGGATTTAATTCCCCCTTGGCCATGAAACCCACTGGGTGATCTTGGGCAAGTTATATGCTATGTACTGTATATGTATTATCCTACTTGAGAGTATGTATTTTCCCTGGAAGAAGATTAACCATTCATTATGAAGCCAAGCCCTCCCTCCAGTCCATCTGCCTTGGTCCAGGCCTTGGAGGTAGAGAGGGACTGCTGGACCTCTTACCCTTTCTCTCCACCACTCCCTTCTCCTTCTGTGTCATGTCTTTTTAGATTGTAAGCCCGAGGGCAGGGAACCGTCTAATTAAAAAGATTGTATGTACAGCGCTTCATAAATAAAGGTTAATAATAATAATAATAATAATAATAATAATAATAATAACAACAACCTCAGGGGAAGGCAATGGCAAACCTCCTCTGAACTAATCTTGCCAAGAAACTATTTGAAGGCCCACAACAAAAAACAACAAAGTCTAACGTTGTTGTCCCATGACAATCGTGCTAGGTTAAGAATGGAAGCATACCAATTTGGTATTATTTCTTATCATGTTTCCCCCACAATAGTACTTTGGCAATCCATGACTGCATGATCTGGTCTCCACAATGCCAAACACCACTTTCTAGGGGGATGGAAGTATACAATCAATGGCGGCTGCCAACTACTTCCCAAAACTGGCTGGTTTGTGAATGTGCACACAGCAGCTGGCTTTGGGGTATGGCTGGTGGCCGCAATCACCCCTCTACCCCCTTCCCAAAGCATGAGGATGCTATGTGCATATTCACATAGCAGCCCAACACAAGCCATCGTGGCTGCCAACCACCTCCTGAAGTATGGCTGCTGTGCAAATGTGCACACAGCAGCTGGCTTTAGGAAGGTGTTGGTGGCCATGATCTCTGGAAGGAGGAGAGGGAGAGGAGGAGAATCATGCTCAGTCATACCAAGTGACTGCTGACAAGCGGAACTGCAGCAGAATGAACCTATTGCACAAAGGCAGTAATGTAATAGCAGTGAGATTGCGAGCCTATTGACAGGTTTTTGCCATCAATGAAAAGGTGAACAACAGTAATGAATGGAATGCAAGGCAGCAGCAGGATGGACGTGATATTGTGTGATAAGTACAGCAGGGCCTTGTGATTCACGGATTTCAGCATCTGTGGGCGTCAAACTCCCACTGTCCCTAATGGTGGCACGTGCACATGGGTGTGCCACCATTAGAGACAGCCCCCGTTGTCTCCAGTGGTAGCGCATGGCCACTGCCATACTGCCATTAGACACAATGGGACTTCACCTAAAGTCCCATTGTTTCTAATTGCAGTGTGGCCGCATGCACATGGCGCCGTTGGGGACAATAAGACTTGAGCATCCATGGATTTTGGTATCTGTGGGGGGGGGGGCAGGGAGTGTTCAGACCGAATCCCTCTGGATAGCAAAGTCCCACTGTACTAGCCAAATAGACTTTTATCCTGTTAAAATCCCACTTGTATTGCCTCATGTAATAAAGTACTTATGCCAACATAATTCACCAATAGGCTTCTGGCATACACCTACATCCTTATCCACTCACATATATAATGATGGAAAGAATATTAACAATTATTCAATTCCCGGTAAAAAAAATGGGTTTCCCAACATCTGGGAGATCCATTGGAAAGAATATTATAGAATATTTATGAAGTTTCTTTGGTATTAGAGTGTGTAAGTTGTGTTGACGGGAATTGTTTTATGTGTTTTTTGGGTGCAAATCAAGGTTATCTGAGCAGAAAGCCAGTTTCCTGGTCAGAAAGGCCTGTTTCCTGCAAAGAAAATGTTTTCTTGCAAAGAAAACTTTGCTTTGCAACACTTTAGAACATTTGAATACAGAAAGAATGCAGAGGAGAAAATTCCAGTTATTTATCCTTAGTTGTAAAGATGAAATAACCAAGGATTTACATCATAGATAGGTTAGATAGGTTTTTTTTTCATATTTATACATAAATTCAGCCAACACCCCTCCCCCCCAAAAATACATAAATCAGTGCTTTGTTATCAATATTGGCTGGAATCCTATACGACCTATTATATTATGTAACTTTATGTATACCAAGCTATGTAGCAGAAACACTACTGAATTGTGAAGGTGTGTAAGGGGATTCTGGCAAAAGCAATTCACTAGCATGGTTGCATAACATGTCAGCAATGTTACACATAAAGTTATGCATTGTAGGTTCAGATGCACAATCAAAGCCACTGTAAGTAGTTTCATTCTCAAAGAAGCCAGATATGTTTTGACATTTTCCATCTTCTTCATTAGCCAGTACAGGTATCACGATGTCATAAAGTCTTCCCATTCTTGTCAACAGTGGGAAGGAAACCATTTGTCAAAGATCCCTCATAGCGAAACAGAGCCTCTTACTCTCACCACTCGCCTCTTACTCTAAGTACTTATCTCTTGCAGGAGGCAGGCATGGGGAAGTTTACCTCCCGAAGGTCTGAAAATCCCCACAATATTTCCTTATTTTGAGCATTATGCTCTGCCTTTCTAAGAAATCTTCAAGGCAGCCTGCAGTCAAAGTTAGACAATGTATGGTAACCAAAACAAAAGGAAGAAAATTAACAAAAGAAACAGTGGTATTGAAGAATATGAAACGGTAAGGCGATAGTAAAAATGCAAACTAAGCAGTCCAAGGATGCAAACACATAATGTAAAATTTGCTTGAACAAATCTTAGAAAAGCCTTTCTTTACCTGCCAGAAAGGGAATACCTAGGGTCTACGCAGACCTCACCATGCGGACTGATACAAATTTTCAAGCTTTGTGTATAAGGTATATATGAAACATTCCGTACATACTTGACTATAAGTCAACTTCATGTATAAGTTGAGGGCAGGATGAAGGAAAGGAAAACAATGCCAAAGAACGTACAAAATTCTTGCTGGCAACAGTGCCAGATGCCCAGTGGGACACACATGTGGTCAGCTGCCTGGTATCAGAACAAAACGCTTCGGGTCTTCTGGGAAGATCCAAAACAAACAGGGACTTTTCAAAATCTGGGGTAAGCAGGGCAAAACCTAGTCTGGTCAACTCACACCATAACCGGGCTTTGAACCGTGCATCATCTGGTTCCCCTGACAAAGGAAGGGGAGAGACTGTTGTATTTGGCCTGTGCAAGAGAGACTTAATCTTACTAATATTAAAGCAAAGGGGAAACCATCTCCAGAGTTTAGGTTCCATTGTTAATCTTTCTGGAAGGGAAAACCCCTTGGAGGGGAAAATGGAAGAAAAAGATTGATTCCCAGAACCCATATTTTTTGATGCAAAATGTAGTTGTCTTTTACGAACGGTGGCAATCACACCACAAGTAGTATAAAAAAGCTAAAGGAAGCTAGCTGGGTTAATTCAGTGGAAGTTTCCTTCTCTCTCTCTCTCTCTCTCTCTTGAAACGCCATAATACGAATTAATGTTTCACCTGTCAAAAATTGCAGCTCAGTTTCTACGTACAACCTAGTCTTGTTGCAAGCCTGGATATTTCCTGAAAACTGTCACTGGTTGTTATGCATTTGCGTTTCTCCACCCCTATCTTCAACAGGTTTTTTTCGTGCTTATTTTCTATCAAATATAATAGAAACACACATACCTCTATACCTTGCAATTACAGATTTCTGGCTGACTCCCTCCCCTCCATTTGATCATAGTTTCTCTAAGCCCCTAGGGTTTTAACGCACACACACAGACAGAAGAGAACACAAATGTTCACAGAGCACTGCTGATCCAAATTGTTCTGCAGAATATTGCTTGGTACAAAAAAAATTGCATACCTTAATTGTAGGTAAGTGTACAATTTTACTGTCTAAGACATTTAAGCATTCTGTTTTCTTACTCTGTAATGGATGTTCATATTTCACAATTAGTTTTTTTTTAAAAAAAATACATGTTACTTCTTCTAAAAATTATACCTTTTTTTAAAAAAAGGTGCCACATGGTTTTTTTGAGAATGCACAACATTATCATTATCTTCCTGAAAAGGAAGGCAGAGTTGGCGGGTAGCAGGGAGAATACATTGAAGGTGCCTAGAAAATTGAGGCTAATGTCTAGAAATGTAGCATTTTGCCCACGTAGTGCTGGATTTACAACTCTGCATCTGAGTCTAGTACTTCAAGACACGGCAGGTAGTGCCTCAGAATTTCTGAATATAATCATGTATAAGTCTAAATATTTTAGTCAAAAATTGAGCCAAAAAATTGTCCATGGGTCAATGTAAGTTTGTTGTTGTTGTTGTTGTTGTTGTTGTTACGTGCCTTCAAGTTATTTGCAGCTTATAAAGATTCCCATCTTGGCCATGAAACCCATTGGGGACGAGACAACAGATATATTAAAAATAATACAGTCGGCCCTCCTTATACACGGATTTTTTATCCACGGATTTAAGCATTCACGGCTTGAAAATATTTTTTAAAAAGTATGAATTCCTGATAGCAAACCTTGATTTTCCATTTTATATAAGGGACACCATTTTGCTCTGCCATTATATTTAATGGGACCTGAGCATCCACAGATTTTGTTATACATGGGTCCACTGTATACAATAAATAATAAAGAAGAGTTATAAAGAGTGAAAGAAAGGTCTTGGCGGAAGGAGGACTGGTGACGGGACGATGGAAGTAGTTAAATGAAACAAGGAGTCAAAGAAAGAAATCAAAAGGCTACAATCACTGCTAATGTAGTTGCAATGTGTTTTGCTTTGCCTTTTCAGCCTTTTGGACATGTGGGCATTTTCTTAGCCCTGCCTGTGCCAGGTGGCTTTCCCCCACACATTGCACAACCACCATTTACCACAGTTCCCTCCTCATCCACCCAGCCCTTAGGCTGAGAACAAATAGTTATGCCTGCCAGAATTTTGTAAGACCTTTGGCATCATTTTCCTTTGTTTTGTCCTTTACACCTTTTGTTACACGCCCCTAATTTTTACCCTCAACCCATTCATGGGCCATGTCAAAATCCATAAATTTGGCCTCAAAACCTGCCCTCGATTTATACAGGAGATTAACTTAAAGCTTTTGTAAACTTTGATAAAGGCTTTCCCATTCATACACATCCAGACAATAATTTATTGACTGTTTTATTCATTTTTATCAAACCTCTTCCCCAGAACTGGGCTGAGGTAAAGCCATTGGTGGCTGACAGCTCCCATGCCATGTGGGAGAGGCATCCACTCTGTGTTTTGATCCAGGATTTAAAAGAGGCCTCTAAAATTCTGAGCCATTTAAAGTGAGCCAAAGCCTGGCATGGGATGCTGCCACACTGCAGTTTTACACTGCTTTAACTGTCATGGCACCATCTTATGGAATTCTAGGATTTGTAGTTTGTTGAGGCAGCAGAGTTCTCCAACAGAGAAGGCTATATGTCTCACAAATCCCAGACTTCCATTGAGCCATGGCAGTTAAAGCGGTGTCAAACTGCATTAATTCTACAGTGTGGATGTAGCAAGTGACATGCTCTCAACCTCAGGAGAAGGCAAACGCAAACCTCCTCTGAACAAATCTGACCAAGAAAACCCCATGATAGGTTCCCTTAGGGTTGCCCTAAGTTGGAAATTACTTGAAGGCACACAACAGCAACAACAACAAGATGCAGCCATAGAGTCACAGTCCTGGAGACACTGAGGTCACCGGCTGTAATTGGTTAAAAAAATAAAAACATTAGTAG
>NC_056525.1:6151839-6224617 GCF_019175285.1 Sceloporus undulatus | reverse complement strand
ACACACACACACACACACACACACACACACACACACACACACACACACACACTAGTTGAGGAGAGAGTCATAAAAGTGAGTCTTTTGTCAAATAGATTTTTCCAGCTAGAAAAAACCAACTTGCTTTTATGACCATCTTCTGCAGAAAAAGAACTGAAAGACTACAACATCAAGCAGTGATGCACATAGAAAGATGCCACTATCTGGTTGAACTTCCTTGTGCAATAGGCTTTATTGTGTTGTATCTGTTCTCTCAGACGTACAGTTATGGGAAGGAGGGACTAGTAAAACACTGGTAGAAAATGGATAAATAGCATCTAAATTAATAATGTGCATAATTATAATAATTGCATGTTATGTTATGATATACAAATTGACACCCAGGACATTCCTGAAGATCTTAGGACCTGTGCAGGCTCCTAGGGAGAATACAATCCTTAACATAGCTTGGCCTCAAGCTATATAGAACTTTAGAGATCGTAACTAGCAGCTTGAATTGTGCCTGGAGGTGGAACTATAAGCAGCGGAGCTCCTAGAACAAGGGAGATGTGCACTCCCTGTAACCAGCCATGGTTAAAAAATGAGTGCAGTTCTTTGGACCAGCTGAAGTTTCCAAACACTTTTCAAAGGCATTTCCACATAGAACACATTACAGGAATCCAGACAGAAGATAACAAAGACATATGTCACCATCAAGATGAAAATGTTTGGGTTGCACAAGGGAAGCAAGACTTTAACAGAGAGTGTTGTACACACTGGGGAAAAAATATTACTCTGTCTTTCATATTAGGCAATTTGCTTGTATGCGAGCCAAAAATCTATAAAAAGAGTTCACAGCTGTCTCTCTAATATCATCACAAACTCAGGAGCTGGCTAATTCCATGGAGAAGAAACCGAGCTGAAGGAAGTTTTTTTAATGGGATTTTGTCCCAAGTAACTTTCATTGGAGGAAAAAACAAAAAAAGAGAAAGACAGATCTTCTGGGTCAACTGTGCTAATATTTAAGGTAAAAATGGGAAGAGGAAAACCATACAATTTGCCACTACTGTACTTGGTGCTGTCAAACTGACACTAACATGAAGAGTAAGATACCTGAGGGAAGGGCTCTCCCTATATGTGGCTGCCTGAAGATTGAGATCTCTTGGGTTGGTGGTCTCAACTATTTCAACCTTTTCAACCTTTTAAAAACTTGTTGATGTGCTTAATACATTTTTCGTCAAATTTATATTATTTGTATTGTTTTAAACTCCTTGTTTTTTGCTTGGACACTGCTCTGAGATCTTATGATATATGGTGAGATAAAAATATTACAATAAATAATAAATCCCCTAGAGGGAAAAATAAATTTATTGGGGAGGCCCTTCTTTGGGCTCCATCACTATCAGAGGCGAACCTGATCTGGATGGGAGACAGGGATGTTCCCAAAATCTGAAAAAAATTGCCAAGGTAAGTTTGGGTCACTCTCTTCCTGTTCTCCTTGTTTATTGCTTTGTGACTTATGGTGACCCTAAGGCAAACCTATCATGGGATTTTCTTGGCAAGGTTTATTCAGAGGAGCTTTGCCATTGCCATTCCCTGAGGCTGAGAGCATATAACTTGCCCAAGGTCACCTAGTAGGTTTCATGGTCTCCAGAGTCATAGTCCAACACTCAAACCACTACACCACACTGGTTATTATTATTATTATTATTATTAGTTTTATTTATACCCCGCCTTTCCACAGGATGTGATCAAGGCGGCTTACAACAGAATCTCAAAATACAAAGCAAACAATGCACAGGGAAAAACAGTACACAATATCATACAATGCCAACAATGTAAAATTACAGTACATAATACAATGCAGAAAAAAACAATATAATACAATGCAGAAAAACAATAGAATCTCAAAATACAAAGCAGCTTACAACAGGATCTCAAAATACAAAGCAAACAATGCACAGGGAAAAACAATACACAATACCATACAATGCCAACAATGTAAAATTAAAGTACATAATACAATGCAGAAAAAAAACAACAATATAATATAATGCAGAAAAACAATCCCCTGACAATAAAACCTGCACCCCCCCCTCTCAAATTCCCTCCCTCCAAAAAGGCCGCAACGGCGGTGCCAGGCAATTGTTCTTGGCGCTCCTCCCCGATGGTATAGGGGTAAAGGAGAGTCCCTTGGGCCGCAGCCCAGATGGAAGCGGGCGGCGTCATCTCCGGGGAGGCTGGCGAGCTGGCTTATGAGGGGCCGCTCTCACCTGGCCCCTCCCCTTTCAAAAACACCGCCGCAGTGGCAACAAAGAGTCCTCACCGGGCTGCTGCCAGGTGGAAAAGGCAGCGACGTCCTCCGGGGCAGCTGGGAGTCCCTTGGGCCGCAGCCCAGATGGAAGCGGGCAGGCAGGCGACGTCATCTCCGGGGAGGCCGGCGAGCCGGCTAATGCCCTTGTATTGGTAGGCAATAAGGCTTTGCTGGGTCTCTCCTGAAAGCATTTCATCTCTGATCCCCTATATATATATATTAATTACAAAACCAAAAGTGGACTTCTGGCCATTTGGTGTTTGGGGGGAGCATTTTGGGGAGTTTATGTTGCCTCCAGAAGCAGCAGGAAACTGCCACTCTCCAGACTTGCTTCGTCTGCCTTCTTCTGTCCTGTTGATGTTATTTGTTGTCCCACTGGCTTCAACTTATAGCAACCCTATGAACAAGAGACCACCAAGAGCCCCTGTCATGTTTCCCGCCTCTCTCGGTTGGATTGAAGTGGGGTTACAGACTAAATAAAATCACAGTGTATACATTAAAATTCTCCGACTCAATTATTAACATTAAAATCCAGCATGTTAACTACTAATTACAAACAGCAATACAATACTCAATACAATATAATGGGGAAATAAAGCAGCATCTCATTCAAGGGTCATGTCAGTCATTATCTTACATCGTATCTGGGTATAGTTCAGTTTTAACTGCTTTCCTGAATATCTCCAATGAGGACACTGAACGGATGTCCTCAGGAAGGCTATTCCACAATCTCAGAGCCCTTATTGAAAAGGCTCTTTGTGAAGTGGAAGCATATTTGGGGTTCATAGTTTCCAATAAATTCTTACCCGATGTTTTAAGGGTGTGGGACAGATTGTATGGGGAGAGGCGGTCCTGTAAGTAACTCGGACCCAAGCCATATAGGGCTTTATAGGTCATAAACAACACCTTGTATTGTGCCCGGAAGCTAATAGGGAGCCAGTGAAGATCTTTCATTATAAGTGTTACATGGTCAAACCTTGAAGAGCCAGTGACCAGTCTCTTCCTCCAATTTTTCTTGAAGGTGCGACCATTTTCCCTGCACTTCAGGACCAGATTAAGAAATGTTAAGGCACAATCAGTATCAGATTTAAGGGCCCTCATATCATTATCCATTCTCCCTCTCCCCTGCCTCTGCTTTGCTGTTTCATTGGTTTCGTAGAATATTTTATTTATTTCCTGCCCTTCTCCTGGCATGCAACCTAAGGTGGCTCACATCAAGTTAAAAACAAAGTACAGTACAAGACACTCTACTAATGTTTTAGATACACAGTTCTGTTATACACAATACATCACAACTGTCAAAAACACATTAAAACATAGTAGAACTATAAAAGCATAATGCACCCCATTAAAAAGATCCTTCTGCCACAGTAACTCGAAATGAACCGAGACATCCATGGAAGGAAGTTCTGCCAGTTAGGAGCAGCCACTGAGAAAGTTTCCTCCTCATTCTCACCAAACACATCCGTGATGGTAATGGAGAGAGAGAAAGCCTAGAACCACAGAAACTACCAGCCCATAGTATTTCCAATTTTGATGTATGGCTGTGAATGATGGATGGTGAAGTAAGCTGAGAGGAAGAAAATCAGTTCATTTGAAATATAGTGATGGAGGAGAAAGCTACAAATACCCCGGACTGCTAAAAAGACATATCAATGGGTCTTTCAGCAAATTAGGCTTGAATTCTTACTATAAGCCAAAATGACTAAATTGAGGCTGTCGTACTTTGAACAGATCACAAGAAAGCATGACTCCATGGGAAATGATTGGTATAGAGGAAGACAATAGGAAAAGAGGAAGACCATATTACAGGTGGATTGATTCCACCAAGAAAGCCACAGCTGCCCTGAGTTTGCAAGACTTGAACAGGGCACTCAAGGACCAAGGCTTTTGGAGTTCTTCTTCTTAAGGTTGTCATAAATTGAAGTTGTCGTTGTGTGTCTCCAAGTCGTTTCTGATTTACGGTGATCCTATCATGGAGTTTTCTGAGATTTGCTCAGAGAAGGTTTGCCATTGCCTTCCCCTGAGGCTGAGAGCATGTGACTTGCCCCGGGTCACCCAGTGGGTTTCATGGCCGAGTGGGGAATTAAACCCTGGTCTTCAGTGTTGCAATCCAACACTCAAACCACCGTGCCATGCTGCTTCTCAAGTTGAAGTTGACTTGGTGGCAAACAACAACTAACAATTCAACAATTCAACCAAACCAATAAATAAATGTCTTGCCTTCCTCCTCTTTCAGGCTCTCCAAAGCCCTTTGACCGAAAGGCAACTGTTCCCATTCTGCATGTTTGCCTATTGCCAAGGATGTAGTGGAGGCTGGAAATTGATGGATAGGGAGAGGAAGACATGGCTGGAAGCCAGATTGCCTCACAGATCCTGCAGGTGGTTCTTTCAGTTTCTGCAGTTTTTAAAGAAGTCTCGAGCCCTTTCATTAGCAAAATTAGAAAGGAAAAAAATAATGAAAGCAATATTCTGTGCTTTATATTTGCATAAAAGCAATAGGAGGCAAATGTGCCCTAAACTGGTAAGTGCTTGGTCTTGGTTTTCAAAGAAACAATGGTATGAATTCAACAATTTAAAACCCATTTCACTATTTGCATATGCATCTTCCTACATAATTATGAGGAACTTATAAAGCTGCCTTACACAGGATCATATAGGAGAAACATGTAGGCTGCTATTCTCTCTTCTGGTCGGCAACTGCTCAACCAGATCTCAGGCAGAGATGAGTCTTTCCTATGACTGGCTTCTTGGATCCATTGAAGGCTGGTGGCTCCTGTGATATGGGTACTGCTCCGGATTTTAGCCTGAATGCTAAAAGAGATACTGAACCGTATTCTCCAAATGGTTCGGCCCTTTTTAAAGCATGGATTACAGCCCACAGCAGATATATCACCCAATTAACAGAGAAGCCACCAGGGTCTATTGCCTAGATTCTCTTCCCCAGGAAATGCTGCAGTGGAATCTACAACTTTCTTCACACAGAACAAGTGTTCTAGGAATTCCCTCATCCCAATTTTGGACAAAGGATAGAAAAGTCAATTTTGGACAAAGGCTATAAAAGTCACCTTGTTGTTGTTGTTGTTATTTTCTATCAACTCAACTTCGAATTATAGCAATATTATGAATGAGAGACCTCCAAGAACTGGTTTCCTCACCCTAACTTTGGGCAAAGCCTAGAAAAGTCACCTTGTTTGGTCTGGTTACTGTTATTTGCTGTCAAGACAGATTTGTACCTATAAATAAGAAAACTCCAGAACCCCCAACCATCCTGTTGAGGATGAACAGACTCGTGGCATCCTTGACTGAGTCAATCTACTTTTAATGTGGGCTTCTTCTTTCCCTATTTTCCCCTTTGCCAGCATTATTTTCTTTTCCAGGGTGTCATATCATCTCATGATGTGTCCAAAGCACAACAGCCTCAGTTTACTCTTCTAGTGGCAGCTGAAGAAGGATTTGCTCTAGGACTCATTTACTTGTCCCTGTGGCAGCATCTGTAGAATTCATCTCTCCAAATCCTCTAGCCAGCATGGCCACTGGGTATGGGAAGTTGTTATCTCCCAAAGGAACTTCTTCAAGCTCTGGTCTGTTAGCCTTGGAGTTGAGGCACTCAGGCTGGGATGGAGTGAGGTAGGTCAATGGATATGGTTTAGGAGGTGGGAAAAAAGTATAGGACTTTCTGGATTTTTGGTCCCTTCCAGCTCTAATGAATCTTTCATAAGAGGAGGGCGGGAGCCCTTCAGACCTGCAATTAGCACGAATGCATTTCCTGCTCCATTTGGCACACCTGCTCAGGAATGGAGAATCATCAAGAGGCTGGAGTTGGAAAATACGGGAGCTATTTTTAAAGTGACAGAATCAGTGTATTTAGATCTGAATTTTAATTAAGGCAACACTGTAGGTTGCATTCCAATAAATGCCTTTAGAAAAATGCTGCCTCAAGCCCAGAAGAGCAAAGTTAATATACAACTCCCCCCCTCCTGCCCCCAGGGCATACATGTATTCACCAAAGTCTTGGGGTTTTTATTATGGTTACGAAAAGGTCAAAGACATTTTGCAGCCAACTGGGGACAGTGGCTTCTGGGTCACAGTCTACTCTGGGTTTTATTCCAGATTTTAAAAGGGCTACCCAAGGTGATGTACTATTTGAGGGGAAAAGAGTCCACCACCTTGGGCAGCTTCTTTCAAACTGAAATAATTCAAATTGTATATATTTCAAATAGGGAGCCCTGGTGACACAGTAGTTAAATGCCTGTACTGTAAGCCACAAGCTATAGGGAAAGAGATTTCAGCTCAACATCTGATAAGAAGAGCTGTTTGACAGTGGAACACACTCCCTTGGAGAGCGGTGGAGTCTCCTTCTTTGGAGGTCTTCAAGCAGAGGAGGGCTGGCCATGTGTCCGGGGTGCTTTGATTGTGAATTCCTGCAAGGCAGAATGGGGTTCAACTGGGTGGCCCTTGGGGTCTCTTCTAACTATGATTCTATGATTCTAAGGTTGTGAGTTCGATCACAGGCCGGGCTCCAAGGTCCACTCAGTCTTGCATCCTTCCATAGGTCACTAAAATGAGTACCCAGCATGTTGGGGGCAATTACAGATTATAGACCGTTTAGGGAGTGCTTAATTCACTGATAAGTGGTATAGAAATGTACTAGCTATTGCTGTTCTTTGAAGACATGACCCTTGTGTGAATTCATTGCCTCTCTGGAACAAGGAAAACAGCAGCCACCATTGTGTCTGAGGAAAAGGACAAGGTGCCCACCACTCCCCCCGTCCAAGGATAAGATTCAAAAGAACTGGACATTTTATTTCTGTGGTGGCCATTGAACAAGAGCTGACTCTCTCCCAGAGACAGCAAGCTTGACCACAAGGGGGAACAGGGGAGGCCAGAGTCAAGGACTCAGGAGAAATGGAGGGCCACCTCCCTGTGCTCAATTGTAGGGCCAGTATCTTCTCATGGTACACCCTGGTTTTGCAATACTGCTGCTTCCCTCCAGATTGCCCCAAATGATCCCCATCTCCCCCAGGAAGTGTGAGAAGAGGACATTTCCTTATGCTTCTGACCCTTTCTGGGACACTTCAGACCTCGGAGAAGCCTTTTTCCAACAGGTCGTCAACTTCTTGGTTACTTTTGGTTGGAAAAAATGGCCTAAAACTTCCTGGGGATGTGGCAAAATTGTGCCCCGTGGCTTCTAAGGAGTACTGGGGGTGGGGGGGGAGGCTATTTCCCCCCAATATATATGTTTTGGCTGAGAGGTCCCATGTAGACCTCAGGCCATGCTCTTCCCTTCCCTTCCCTGCACTGGAGATTTGAGGCTTGGAGATCTCCTTGTCAAGTTCAGAAACACATGAAAAGAACCTAAACCCTCTTGCTTCATCTCTTGTCCATGGCCCACAGTCATAACCAGGCAAAGCCACTTTTTCTCCTGAGATAAATGGAAAGAAATTGTTTTCATAATTCAAATTGTATATATTTCAAATTAATTCAAATTATATTCAAATTGTACTCATTTGATTTAATTCCTCCCACTCTTTTCCCGAGGTGAGACTCAAAGTTGCTCATAATATAGGCTAACTCAAAAACACATCTCAAACCCCTCCCTCACAATTTTAATATATATTTTTAAAGCCATTAAATAAACTCTCCTATTAAAAACAATGCTAACTGAAAATACAGCGGTTCCCTGCTTTTTAATGCATCAGGTTTTTTTCATGATCTGCTCTTTGGATGTGATTGAATTATTACCAGTACACAACTAAATTATTACCAGAACCCATCTATCTCTTCTTTCAACAAATATAGAATCATAGAGTTGGAAGAGACCACAAGGGCCATCCAGTGCCATGCAGGAACTCCCAATCACATCATCCCCAACAGATGGCCATCCAGCCTCTGTTTAAAGGCCTCCAGGGAAGGAGACTCCACTACACAAATATACACACAAATATATGTAGGAATACCTGTACAGTGCTCTATTATGACACATAAAGTGAAGCATAAGGTGATGTGCCTCATTTCTGGGACCCAGGTTCAGGATGTGACACAGGCAGGGAATGAGAAGGACAGGGGGACATGCAAGTGCTTGAGACACACAGTGACATTCCCCAGAAGCCACAACACAAAGACATGGACTCAGCAGTACCTACTGCAGCTGAATGCAGATGAGAAAGGGATGGGCTGCCAGACCATAAATATTCCAGCAACTCTCTCAGGAGGTCATTGCTGACAACCAAACATTCTGGAGGAAATAACTCTTTTGTCTCTTGATTATTATTATTATTATTATTATTATTATTATTATTAACCTTTATTTATAAAGCACTGTAAATTTACACAGCGCTGTACATACAATCTTTTTAATTGGCCGGTTCCCTGCCCCCAGGCTTATTCCTGCCTCATGCTTCCCAAGAAGTTTGAACCCTGCATCAGAAGCTAACCATGCTACTCAACACTCCCTTGGATTGATGCCTTGGATTTATTGCTATGCCCTATTGACTTACTGCCTAGACTCTGAGAAATGTATACATCTGGTTGGTAAGCTCCTGCACCTGACTGGGGCTGCTACCATTTCATCTGCTTGACAGACATTGCTTGGTACTTTGCCCCTGCCTGGCCTCCAACAGGACAATTATAAGCACATGAAGGACTCCTAGCATTCACAGTACATTGAAAGAAAAGATGGCATTTTGCACAACACTTTTGCGACCAAGGGCTGCTTTTTTTCCAAACTTGATGCCACTGTTTCATTCAGTCTGCGTACTGTATACTGTAGAAATCATTCATGGTGCTGTTGTGTGTTTATAATACAGCAACTTAGAGGTATTCATACCTATATTTGTGCTTACACAGTAATATACAAGAATATAGGTTCTATGTTTCAATTATTTCTGCTTTTTGACAGTGCTCTGGTCCCTAAGCCATCAAATAAGCTGGGGACTATTGTAATGTAAAAGCATGTGTGAGGATTTCCCTGTACAAATAGTGAAACTGTTTGCAAACAGCGTGGGTTGGAAGGGTGTGGCATTCCTGGGGTGCTTCAGATGAAGGAATGAAAGGACTGACATTGTGCAGTTGCTCCTTCTTTCTCTCTGAAGCTGATTCTTCCAGTAAGAAAAAAAAAAAAAAGACAAATGTAGCACAGGGGGGAAAACAAAACCAAACCCAGAACTGTTGCCAAATGAAAACAAGTGTTCTCTGTTCCTTCTGTACAACTCTGTGAACAAAGCAGGTCAATCATACCTTTTAAAAAAGGTACTAATGACAATAGCAGTTAGAAGCATTCTATATGTAGGATCGTAGAGGGATGAAGTTCTGGAGAATACTAGCAGCAGAGATGAAAGATGGGGCATAAGACGCTAGTTTGAGATGTGTCATAAAGGCTGGATAGTGAAGAAAGCTGATAGGAAAAAAATCCTTTGAAATGTGGTGTTAGAGAAGAGTTCTACAGATACCATGGACTGCTAAAAATGACAAATCAGTGAGTCCTAGAGCCAGTCAAGCCTGAATACTCCCTAGAAGCCAAGATGTCTCAACTGAGGCTGTCATACTTTGGCCATATCATGAGAAGACACGACTTGCTAGAAAAGACAATAATGCTAGGAAAAATAGAAGGCAGGAAGAAAAGAGGAAGACCCCATTCCAGATGGATAGACTCAATCAGGGAAGCCACAGCCCTGAGTCGGCAAGATCTGCTGATGACCAGTCTCTCATTCATAGGGTCCCCATAAGTCGGTTGACTTGACAGCAGTTAACAACAGCAACAAAGTAAAAGCTAAAATTTGTCCCACCTCTCTTTTTTATTTCATTCCAGTTGTTTTATTTCTTTTTTAAAATTATTCCATAAAAAGGGTTGTATCCTTTTAGTTATGCATTGGTAACCTCAAAGCTGTACTTCTGCAATGTGCTGTACATTGGACTACCTCTGGACCAACTTCAGAAACTTCAGTTAGTTCAAAATGTGGCAACCAGATTGGTTACTGGTACATCTAGGAGTGACTATACTACACTACTATTAAAACATCTAAACAATTATTTTATAGGCAAAGTGCAAAGTGTTGATTATTACTTTTAAAGCCCTACATGGTTTAGGTCCAGGGTACCTATAAGATCGCCTTCTCCTGTATAACCCACCCCTCACATTTGGGTCCTCTGGGCTCACTGTTGTCTAGAGAACAACTTTTTGGGTTGCCCCCAGAATGTGGAATGACCTGCCGGAAGAGATTTATCAGTTTGAGATACTATCTGTATTTAAATCAGTAGCAGTAAAGACTAGTTTCTTCTAGCAGGGCTATCCAGATTATTTTTCAATTATATTTTTAAAGTACTAACTGATACATTTTAAAATGTATTGGTTTTATATACTCTTTTAATTATGTTATTTGTTAATGTTCTCTGCCTTGGTCTACAGAGAGAGGTAGGTAAGAAATAAATAAATACTACTACTACTAAAATTATTACTAATACTACTACTACAACAACAATAATAGTTTTTTGTGAGTTTTTCGGGTTATGTGACCATGTTCTATAAGAGTTTATTCCTGACGTTTCGCCAGCATCTGTGGCTGGCATCTTTTTCTCTGAAGATGCCAGCCACAGATGCTGGTGAAACATCAGGAATAAACTCTTATAAAACATAGCCACATAGCCTGAAAAACACAAAACAAACAAACAAACAAAACTATGGATGCCGGCCATGAAAGCCTTCCACTTCACAACAACAACAACAACAACAACAATAATAATAAAGTTTGCAGAAGAAAATCCAATTTTATATGAGTAACAACCTTGGCAATTCACAGAATGTAGTTTGTAGCATTTTAACAGTCCTGGCTCCATCTTGGGGAAACTTGAGATTTGTAGTTTGGTGAGGTATACAGCCTGATCTGTCCAAGAACTCTAGTGCCTCATCAAACTACAAATCCCAGGATTCTGCAGGATGCAGTCATGGCAGGTAAAAGTAGTGTTGAATGGCTTTATTTCTGCAGTGTGGCTACACCTACAGAGTCCCTTCTGCTTCTACTATCATTACATTTTCCACTTCAGCAGTGATAATGTTCACAGTGGTGTCATTCAAAACAATTAAACCTTCTGTTGTGATTGTATTTGCATTTACCCAAATGTGTCTGGCCATGCCCTCTTCATGTGGGGACATTTGCTGTCTCCCTGCCGGGATCCCAGGATTTACAACAATGTTCTCACATCTGGCTAGTGTTTTTTTTTTGCCCCACTGGACAGTGGCATGCTTGGTGCATCCATATTCTTGGTTCTCCCCAGTGAATCTGGAGGAACCATCCTTTTTCTCTTCTCTGACCCTCTTGTGTCTTCCCCCTCCTCCTCCACTCTGATCTCTTCCTCTTTGCTATTCTTGTCTTTTCTTTTAACATCTCTGACTTGTTCGTCTTTTAACAAGTATAACAAACTGTTGCAAACCGACTAAATGACACCACTGAATATTTGTGAATGTTCCACAACACCCTTAAAACTTCAGAAATGGAGTAATTGCTCACAGACAGTCTGCTTCTGGTCCACAGCGAGCCCATGCACTACTGAAGAGTAGCATGGTGTGCACAGTCAAAGAAAGTCCCGCCTGCCAGCCTTATCAAATGTCCCAACTCTTTCTAGTCTAAGAAGGTAGGTCTAGTTACAGTTAAGGATTGATCTCCGTCTTTTTGTTTGCTTTTGTTTTCATCTCAAGTGCTGCCAAAGATTCCCCCCCCCACTTTCTACTTTGAGGTTCGCCTAAACAAGACTAATTGGCAATTAAGCATTGCAAGCGCTGAGCTGCTAGATCAAACCAGGGGCCTTGCAAGAGCTCAGTGTATTTAATTAAGATAAACAAGATAAGCTTTGCCAGAAGATTAGCACTTAAAGCAGAACAAAAAGAGAATTTGGTAAACATTGCTGTCCTTTAAAAATAATAAAAAAACACAACCCACCCCCCTTGCAAAAGAAGTAATATAAAACAGATTAACATCTTTTTTTAGGTTTCATATACATCTAAGGAAGCCAGCTGGAAAAAAAACCTTGTGATCATTAAACTTCTCCTTGTTGTAATATTGGCAGGATGCAGTAACTCTCTGCTTGTGTGGCTTGCTTTGTTTGCTTGGTTGTTGCTGTTTCTTCTATGTACCGTACTTCCTATTGAGCAACAGTAGGATTTCCAAAGCAAGAGTACCTACTAAGATCTTTTTGGGGGGGGGGGGGGGTCATGAGACAGAAAGATGAGCCACAGCTTGAACAAAATGTCCTTTGCAGGCCACAGCTCCTAGAATTTTTCTCTCTTAATCTGGTGGGCAAGCTTGCTAGGTGACTCTGGGAATTGTACAGTTGGTCCTCATATCCATAGAGTCTGCATCCATGCATTCAACCAAACACAGCTAGAAAATATTTTTTGGGGGAGCGGGAGAATATCCAAAAACAAACCTTATTGCTTTCCATTACAACTGGCCCTCCATATCCATGGATTCTTTACCCATGGATTCAACCATCCATGGCTTGAAAATATTAAAAAATAAATAAATAAACAAATTCCAAAAAGCAGACCTTGATTTTGCCATTTTATACAAGGGTCACCATTTTACTATGCCATTGTATTTAATAGGACTTGAGCATCCATAGATTTCGTATCTGGAGTGGTGGGTCCCTGGAACCAAATCCCAGCAGACACCAAGGGCCCGCTGTAATTACCAGTCCTGAAGAGAAGGATCCATGGAAGAGATGAAATCTGAGGGCGATACAGAGAGTCGCGCTCCAGTCTGCAGAACAGAGTCTGTAGCAATGAATTGGCCAAGTATGGTGCAGATATTTATATCCTCTTTTATGCCCTTGAGGGGTACTTAACATTCACACACAGTGTAACAAAGCTTTGATGGTTTTCTCATGTTAACTTCAGAGTGACAAATAATAATAATAATAATAATAATAATAATAATAATAATAATAATTTATATCCCGCCTCTCATTTTTGGGATCTAGGCGGGTAACAACAGTCCAATAAAACAGATATATAGACAATAATAAAATTTCCCTAATCTCCTTAACCCTCCCTCCTTCTGCTAAAATTGAACATAAACATCAAGATACAACACAATATCTCCAGTACAGTGTACTTAGTTACAAATTTTGTAACTAAGGATTGACACAGGTCAAATTATTCCAAGAGACCATCAGGAGAGATGGTAAAAGAGTGAATGGATCAATTTGGTTAATTCAGCTGGAGGTCAGTCTGGGAAGGCCCGCTGGAAGAGACCCACCTTTATCGCCTTTTTCAACGCCTCCAAAGGATCTCTTCCAGCAGGGCATTCCATATTTTAGGAGCGGCAGCTGAAAAGTTCCTCTGGGAAGTCACCACCAGCCTGGTTTTCTTTGGCTGCAGTAGGTTCATCCCAGAAGACCTGAGTGCGCAGGAAGGATTGTATGGGAGGAGGCGTTCCCTCAAGTATGCTGGACCCAAGCTATGTAGGGCTTTATAGGTAATAACCAATACTTTGTACTGAGCCTGGAAACTAATAGGCAGCCAATGAAGAGATTTCAATATAAGTGTAATAGGGTTGAATTTAGCTTTACCTACAACCAACCTGGCTGCCATATTCTGAATCAGTTGCAGCTTTCGAACGTGGGTTGCCCCATGTAGAGCCCATTACAGAAATCAAGACGAGAGGGTACCAGTGAATGTACAATCATTTCTAGGTCCCTCTGCTCCAGGTAGGGTCGCAGCTGGTGTATCAGCCAAAGCTGATAACAGACACCACTAGCCGTCACATCAACCTGGGAAGACAGCTGAAGCGACGAATCCAAAAGTACCCCCAAGCTGCGGACACAGTTCTTTAGGGGAAGTGTGATCCTGCCCAGGACTGGTGAACAAATCTCCATACCCAGATTGGGATTGCCTATAGCGAGTACCTCCGTTTTATTTGGATTCAACTTTAGTCTATTTTCCCTCATCCAATCCATTACTGACCTCAGACAGTCATTCAGAGGGGAGATGCCTTCCTTGGTCACTGAAGCAGTCAGAAACATAGAGAAACAAATTTGGGTGTCATCAGTGTATTGATAACACCCTGCCCCATGTCTCTGGATGATCTCACCCAGCGGCTTCATGTAAATGTTAAACAGCATTGGGGACAGAATGGCGCCCTGAGGGATGCTTGACTTGAGCTCCCTCTTGGTGTCCCCAAGCGACACCATCTAGAATCTGCCCGAGAGGTAGGACCAAAACCACTGCAATGCAGAGTCACCGATTCCTAACTCTCCCAGGCGCTCCAGAAGAATACCATGGTCGATGGTATTGAAGGCCACTGAGAGGTCTAAGAGAACTTCCCCTGCTGATGTCCAGAAGGAGATCATCAACCAAGGTGACCATGGCCATCTCAACTCTGTATCTGGACCTGAAGCCAGTCTGAAACATTGATGGGATTTGAGACAACCCATGGATATAGGGAAGGTGAATGGGGACACAGCCTGGGGTGTAGTGGAGGTATGTTATTTAATTTGTGAAGTTGAAAGCTTTCATGGCCAGCATCCATAGCGTTTTGTGGGTTTTTTGGACTATGTGGCCATGTTCTAGAAGAGTTTATTCCTGATGTTTCACCAGCATTTGTGGCTGGCATTTTCAGAGAATGCTGGCATGGAAGAGAGATTTTTCCATTCAAAGTCAGGGCTTGCAAAACAAAGCAGAGAGAGAAGCAAGTGGGTTTAAATGGGGAGTTTTTCCGATAGGAAGCAAAGGCTTGCAAAACGGACTGGAGTGGGAAGGAACTGGTATTCAATGGAGATTGGGGCATCAGGCTTGCTTGCTTTAGGACCCTTCTAAGCACTACTGATGTACTGACCCTTATATAAGTACTCAACATTTTAGGGTCAATTTTGGGGCATATATTTCTCGACTTACAGTCGAGTATATATGGTATTCCCTAACCTGTGAGGCCCACCACACCTGGTCTTGTTTATTTTCCCTTTGTGCCTGTGTCCCCTTCCATTTTGTGCCTATTCAGTTGTAAGTTATTATTAAACTATGTAAATTATTTTGAGTACACTGGCAGAAAATTGGCATGTGAAGTGTAGCTCAGAAACAATGAAGTGACCCTGAGATTGTACTCTTGGTGAAAAAATGTAATAGGAGTGCTTTGCTAGGAGAGGATTGAGAATCCACTTCACTTTGGTTTCTTTGCCAGAATCCCAGCTCCATTCAGCGAGGTACTTGAGGTTGTTCTACTAGATGTTGCCTTGCGTCTCCTCCTGAAATAAAAGGACGTTCTCCTCCTCTCATCAGTTCCAAGTTGCAAATATGCGAAGAGTCACAAGGCTTTCCCCGTCTTCCTTCCATCTTGCTTTGAGATTTTGTTCGAATGACAAGGAGATGGAAGGCGAGGAGGTGGAAGTGTGACTGTGGGGTAGGGAGAGTAAAGAGACAGTGACAGCTCAACCAGTGGGAGAGAATGAAGAACCTCCTCCTCCTGTATTTTTAGCTTTCTGCAGACAAAGTGATAAACCATGTTGGCACAGGTTGAGCTAGAATTGAATCTGAAGGGTTGTTGCACAGAAAAAGGGAAAAGGCATATTCTTCTCAGATCCAGTGGACAGGGCTAGAACAATGGAGGGAGGGAGTTTCATCTACGTTTTGAGATCTTCTGGGGAGGTCCCTCTCTCTGTCTCTACACCTTCATAAGTACTTCTGTTGGGAATATGGTTTGCTGGTTGCTCCCAGGCTCTGGAACACCCTTCCCAGAGAAGTCAGAGTGGCACTCTCTGTACTGTCTTTCTATGCCTAGGGATGATGAAGACTCTAGCAGGCCCTTGAGGATTGTTTTAAAAGAGGAAACTGGCCTTGTATAATTGCTGGAGTTTTCGCTGTTGTTTGTAATGGCTTCTGTTCACTGCTTTTTAAATTTGATTTATTATTTTATTATAATTTAATTATTTTTTCTTCTCTGTTCTGTGAATTTTTAACTATGTTTGTTTTGGCTGCTGTAAGCATCCTTGACTTAGAGGTCTCTCATTTACTGGGACACCTTAAGTTGAAGTCGACTTCATGATAGTTCCTTGGAAATAATGCAGTTTGAAACTGTTTTAACTCCCATGGGTCAATGTGATATAATTCTGGGATGTGTAGTTTTCTGAGATTAGCCTCTCTGTTTCTCAGAGAGCTCTCGTGCCCCACCAAACTTACAGAATCCCAGGATTCCATAGCACAGAGCCATGGCAGTAAGACTGTTGTCAAATGGCATTATTTCTGAGGTGTAGATACAGCCCTTGAGTCCTGCACACTGGGTAAAAGGCAGGACATAATAACAGCAGCAGCAGCAACAACAAGAAACAAGACTATGTTAATCAATCAATCAATCAATTAATGCCCAACTTTCTCTCACAAAGAGACCCAAGGTAACTAAGGCTTTAGGAAAAAAGCTCTGAATAGTCTGAGATGCTCAGACTGCTCTGTGGAGATGTGGGCTCCCTTTCACTGTAGGCATTCAACAGAGATTGGAACAACTGTTGGTCAAGGATGCTGTAGTCACAGCCTGCAAGACAGATGGTGCATTCAGCAAAAAGCTATAGATGTCCTCCAAAGTTCCCTGCAGCCATATAGCCAAGATCTAATTATGTATGTAGTTTGGGATTCTGGACTTCCTTCTTTCATTTTCATTGCAACTCCCCAGGGCACTCAAAATCTCATCCAAAGGGCTTCCCAGTCTTCTGAAGAAGCTTTGTAGGATGTACCAGAGACTGAGAAAGGTGCGGGATCAGTGATTCTGGCAGAACAGCAGGAATACATAATAGGATCCAAAGGCAGCTGGGAAATCCCATGTTACTGGGACAGTACATCCACACCAGGATGTGTCAGTTTTTAAAAGAGCTACCCAAGGTGCTGAACTAGTTTAGTTTGGACTAAACCACACAACGGATTCATCACCCCCAATGGTATGCGAATCACCAGCCATACGCACTGAATCCTGGTCCGTAAGTCTAGTACAGAGTTTCAGTCAACAAGCAAGCGCCCAGACAAGGAAACAAAAAATAGGATGAGCTTAGGTGACTATCAATAATAATAATAATAAATAAATAAAAGTTTTATTTATATACCGCAGCCTTCCATAGATCATAATGATGATGAAGATGATGATGATGATATTTTATTTCTATCCTGCCTCTCCACTAGGACTGAGGCAGCTTATAACTATAATAAAATTCATACTCCAACATAACAACAATAAGATATCGTTATTTATTATTTTATCTATTATTTTGCTAACTTCTATCTATTATTTTGCTAACTTCAAGAGCAAAATAAAACCCAAGTGAGGCGTAAGTAACCACCGAATATGGGACTGGGATAACTGGTTTAAATCCCTATTGTGCCATGCAAGTCACTAAATGGTTCAGGGAATATTTTCTCTCTGCGCTCATGGGCCCCATGGGGTTGTTGTAAAATCATGAAATCAAAGCTTGGGAAAAGTTGCTTTTTTGGGTTACAGCTTCCTGACTATTACATTTCCAGGATTGTAACTCAACCTGTCACCCTCTAGGAGTTTTCCAAGTGGTGAAGAGTACATTGAGTATGGGCCCAGAGAACTCAGGTATGTCTGAGTTACCTGCTGTGAAAACTTTATCTGATACTTGGAGGAAAAAGTTGCTCACATTCTTTCAAAACCTGACACCACACTTGTTACAAAGCCTAGGAAGATATCCAGTAAACTGTCTGGTCAGTTTTTTATGGGATCAATTTCAGTTACTGAGGCTGGATAAGATGTTTGAACTGCCCTTCTCACCTGACAAAATCTGGTAGGGGCAGTGGCTGCAAGGGTGGTAAATGCCTTGCTAAGACAGGGGGAGGTGCCTGCTGCCTTGAAAGAATGTGCCCTCTCCTGAAGAGGACCTCCCTGGACCCAGAAGAAGTGCATGGGAACTACTGCTTTATTGCAAATATCCCTTTTGGTCAAAGTGCTTGAGTGTGTGGTGGCTAGGCAGGGTCAGGCATTTTTGGAGGAAAATGATTATCTGGGCCCATTTCAGTCTGACTTTGGGCCAAACTGGCACTGAAACAGACTTAGTTGCACCAGAGAAAAGATGGGGAGGGCTACTTTGTTGACCTTCCTGGATCCCTGGAGCTTTTGATACTATGATTTGTTATCTTACTTAGGGTTGCCATAACCCGGTTTGCAACCGGGTTTCCCCGGTTTTGGCTGCACCTGCCCGGTCACGGCACGGGTGCAGCCAAAAACCGGGAAAAGCCCGGTTGCAGCGGGGTTGCTGGGCAACCCTGGGACCTCGCTGCCCTCCTCCTCCTCCACGCGCATGGCCGCGCGGGGAAGAGGAGGGCAGCGAGGCCTGGGGCGCAGGAGGCGCGGGAGGTGGCGCCTCCTTGCGCAGCCCGCGCCAACCTCCCCGCCTCCCTACAGCCTCCTCCAGCCTCGCGCCTTCCTCTGCGGCCTCTGCTGGGGCCGGGGAAGGAGGGAGGCCTCGCCGCTCGCCCGAGGCCTGGCCCTTCCTCCGCGGCCTCTGCGGGGGCTGGGGAAGGGAGGCCTGGGCGCTGCTCGCCCGAGGCCTTGCGCCTTCCTCCGCGGCCTCCGCGGGGGCCGGGGAAGGAAGGGAGCGCTGGGCGCTCACCCGAGGCCTCGCCCCTTCCTCCCGGCCTCCGCGGGGGCCAGGAAGGAAGGGAGGCCTGGGCGCTGCTCGCCGAGGCTCGCGCCTTCCTCCGCGGCCTCCGCGGGGGCCGGGGGAAGGAAGGGAGGCCTGGCGTCACACGAGGCCTCGCACCTTCCTCCGCGGCCTCCGCGGGGGCCAGGGAGGAAGGGAGGCCTGGGCGCTGCTCGCCCGAGGCCTCGCGCCTTCCTCCGCGGCCTCGCGGGCCGGGGAAGGAAGGGAGGCCTGGGCGTGCTCGCCCGAGGCCTCGCGCCTTCCTCCGCGGCCTCCGCGGGGCCGGGGAGAGGAGGCCTCGCGCGCTCGCCCGAGGCCTGGCGCCTTCCTCCGTGGCTCCGCGGGGACCGGGGAAGGAAGGGAGGCCTCGCGCGCTCGCCCGAGGCCTGACGCCTTCCTCCGCGGCCTCCGCGGGGGCCGGGGAGGAAGCAGGCCTTGGCGCTCGCCCGAGGCCTCGCCTTCCTCCGCGGGCCTCGCGGGGGCCGGGAAGGAGGCCTCGGCGCTCGCCCGAGGCCTGGCGCCTTCCTCCGCGGCCCTCGGGGGCCAGAAAGGAAGGGAGGCCTCAGCGCTCGCCCGAGGCCTGGCCCTTCCTCCGCGGCCTCCACGGGGGCCGGGGAAGGAAGGGAGGCCTCGGCGCTCGCCGAGGCCTCGCGCCTTCCTCCGCGGCCTCTGCGGGAAAATGTAGGACAAAATTTTCAAATCTAGACACCTATTTTTTCTGTGTCCTACCTTTGAAAAATTTTGTCCTACATTTTCCTGTTTTTTAGGTCCAGAGTTATGGCAACCCTAATCTTACTGGGCCTGCTCTGTGGGTGGGGAGTAGGGGATGGGTTCCAAAGAGTATATCTATGGGATTCTCATATAGCCCCATGGAGATTAAACTGTGGGGTGCCACAGGGTTCTATCTTGTCCCCCATGCTGTTCAGTATTCTAGTTGAAGCTGCTGTGGGAGTCTTAAGGGGTTTGGGGTAGGGTGACATTAGTTTCCTATGATACTCAGCTCTATTTTTCCTTGTCATCCGGTAAGTTGAGGTTGTGCAGGTGTTGGGAGATGCTTGGATGCTGCAGTGAGCTGGATGAAGGCCAGTAACTGAAGCTGAATCCCCTTAAGATAGAGGCTCTGTGGATTAGTGCTCTGTGTTCTGGGTAAAGAGCCGTTTGGATGTCAAAACAGCACACATTGAACTTTATCGCACTGCGTTCCTTCCACGCGTTCTGAGAACGGAACGGAAGGAGCAGGGCCGAGTGCGGAATGAGTGGGGGATGGATTTTACCGCATGCATCCATCCTCATTCGTTCCGTTCCCCTCTCTCCGTTCTTTTATCCGTTCCAGAGGGGGAATTTTTGAGAACTGTTCTGAACAGTTCTCAAAAAGCGTCGCCTCTGGAACGGAAGGGGCAGGGAAGAGAGGGGGAACGGAACGACGGACGGGTGTGGCGGTAAAATCCGTCCCCCACTCATTTCCGTTTCCTGCTGGACCGGGCCGAGAACCCGGTGCGATAAACTTAATTGTGTTAGCTTACAGTTGTACACCTCTTAGACACTGCTTAGGTGGTATGAAGCTGTATATAAATGAAGCTTGTTTGTTTGTTTGTTCACAATGTCAGACATAATTACTGAGGAAGAACAGACAAACTAGGAGAGGTTGCAGCCATTTGCCTTTGCCTGAGCCTTCTGGGAAGGGCAGGACTCTTTTCCCTTGCAGAGTTAATTGAGAGCAAACTACTTTTGCACTTCGAACTTAGTTTGCAGAAACTGAAGCAACCTGAGGACAAGAGGGAGATGGGAAAAGAACAGAAAAACCAGGACACTTTAAAAGCAGCTGAAAAAGTGGGTTGACAGAAAATTGGGACAGTCTCTCCCAATTTGGGAAAGGTGCAGAGTATACTCAGGTATTTTCCTAAGCTCTGGTTGAAATAAGCACCAGTTTAGGTTCTTCTCTTGCCATCCTGGAATCTGAAAAGGGCTAGATCAGGGTGGAAATTTTCTGGTCCTCTAGACCATACAGTGGGTCCTCGTTATCTGCTGGGGTTTGGTTCCAGGATCCCCCATGGATAACAAAATCTGTGGATGCTGAAGTCCCATTAAATATAATGGCATAGCAAAATTGTGTCCCTTATATAAATTGGAAAATCAAGGTTTTTTTTTTAATATGTTCAAGCTGTGGATGCTTGAATCCGTGGATAAAAAATCTGTGGATAAGGAGGGCCAACCATAATAGAATGCAACTCCCAGCATTCCTTATCTGCTACGGATGCTGGTATTTGCAACCTAACAATAACTGGAAGGTTGCATGATGCCCACTCCAGCTACTCAGTGAAGCAAACTTCAGTGTCTACTAATCAGATTTAATAGATTTGCTGTGTGCCTTCAAGTCATTTCTAATTTACAGTAACCCCGAGGAAAACCCATCTTGGGGTTTTCTTGGCAAGATTTGTTCAGAGGGGGTTTCCCTTGCCTTCCTCTGAAGCTGAGAGAGTATGACTTGTCCAAAGTCACTCAGTGGGTTTGCTTGGCGGAACAGATATTCGGACCATGTTCTCCAGAGTCATAGTCCAAAGCCCAAACCATTACACCACACTGGCTCTCTTTTATTAGACTAGGGCACATTGAACTTTTTGTTTTTAAAAGCTCATTTGAAAACTATTGCAGGGGTTTTTGAACAATATTTGGGGAAAGAGAGAAATGAAGAGCCACGACTGTCTGATATGGACTGATCAAGAGATTTAATCAAAAAAGCAGCAGCAGCTATGAACAGAGAGAAGACAAGAAGTCTGGGAATTATATCAAGTGTCATAGTTGATAACAGTATCCTCTTTTTCATCATTCATGTAATAAGAAAGAAAGCGGAAGAGAAGGAAGAAACCTGATCTAATAATGCAAAGAACTATAGTGAGAGGCTAGGACAGAAATGAAGTACTTGGCATTTCCAGTTATTGTTCACAGCAGCAAAGTAGGATGAAAGGAAAGGAGCTCTAAAAGGTACTTCTCTTGTACAGATTTTCATTTGCCACTGTGTACCTCTTCACACATTATATATTTTAAAGTGTTCTAAAAATGTTAAGCAGGAAGGTGCCAAGTGTGCATTTTCAGAAGCACAGCTACTACATCAGAGGGGGTGAAACACAGGTTTGAGTAGTATATTCCATGGCCAGGTTGGCTGCTATTTCATGTGTGAAATGGGCCTTTAAATAATAAACAGGGTCGCCATTTTGATATTTCTTTGGAGCACGTTTAAGTGGGAAGGAAAATCTGCCCATTTGTAACTCTTGGATGTCTGCAAAATCCTTGCTTCTTGCAGGATTTTAGACGAGACTGCAATGTTGATTCATTATTAATAAATCAATTAAGCCTGGCTGAAGCCATCATTATTAATGACCTAAAGAACTTTACTCAACACACAGAATCAACTGCTCTTCTCCCCTAAAGCTCTGAATTAAACAAAAGGTTAACGTTCAAGTCTGATTGAAATTCCATTTTTAACCTCTCTCGCAACCAAGCAAAGTCGATACTCAGATCGCACAGTTCCAACCAAGGACCTGTCAGGCTATCCTGCAAACCCTCATTGCTAAGATAAAAGGTGAAATGTAGACTTGGATAGATTAAAAAAAAAAAGAAACTCATACACAGATGAGATCTGGAAGAAATCATGCAGTGACAGCAACATGGGAATGTTCCACTGTTGAACAACTCCTACTGTCAGGAAGTTCCTCCTAATGTTGAGCTGGAATCTCTTTTCCTGTAGTTTGCATCCATTGCTCCATTGTGTCCTAATCTCAGGAGCAGTAGAAAGCAAGCTTGCTCCATTTTCAATATGACATCCCTTCAAATATATAAACATGGCTATCATATCACCCCCTCAGCCTTCTCTTCTACAGGATAAACATACCCAGATCTCTAAGTATTTCTTCATAGGATATGCTTTCCAGACCCTTCACCATTTTGGTCTTCCTCCTCTGGACATGCTCCATCTTGCCAACCTCCTTCTTGAATTATGGTGCCTAGAACTGGACACAATATTCCAGGTGAGGTCTGACCAAAGCAGAATAAAGTGGCACGATTACTTCCCTCGAACAAGATATATTGCCTAGATGTATTCATTTTGGCATGGCTTGTCAAATCTGTCATGCCAAGAGAATGATTGACTCTGAATGGAGTAAAACTTCTATCATTGTTATAGCTCTGGGTTATGTGTTTGAGTGCTGGACTGGCAGGTGGGTTGGTTTTTTGATATCCTTATTCTTCTTGGTTGCTAACAGTGGTCTTTTTTCCTTGGTGGTGCTGAATGGAATGGCTGTAGATGTCCACAGGGCCAAAAATGTGTAATGTGCTGTTGAACACCATATGTGCACTGTGATATTACAGTGCATTAGGAATGTAAATCTTCAACTCTTTCATCTTCACATGCAAGAACAAATAATTTCTGTAGTTTTCCTTCCATACTTCTGTGCAATATTTTCTCATATTTGCTGATCCCAACATCTTCTAGGGAAGCAGAGGGATCTTGTAGCACCTTTGAGACTAACTGGAAAAAAGAAGTTGGCAGCCTACTCCTTTCTTTCAGTTAGGGCCAGAACAGACCAGCAAAACATACTGGCTTCCTGGAGGCTTGTTGTACACACAACACATGCCCCCAAGCTGGCAGGAGGACAACGTGAATCAGCTCAGCTGCTTACATGGATCTATGTCTGATGATGCCCCCTTCCTTCCTTTTTCAGCCAGGCAGCCCTGCAACTGAAGGATTTCTGAGACGTTTCAGATTGGGGAGCCGGGGAATGAGGATTGCAGGGCTCTACCAACTGTGGGGCATGTTCAAAACAGGCAGCTGGAGAGAACCCTTTGGGTCCTGCAGCAACTGCTTCTCTCAATGTATCCCAAGACCCCAGTGGATACCAAAATCCATGGATGCACTATTCTCGTTATATGCAGCGGAATAGCAAAATGAAGTCCTAAAATGGCAAAATCAAGGTTTACATTTTGTACTTTTTTGGGGGGGGGGGATATTTTCAAGCTGTGGATGGTTGAATCTGTGGATACAGAATCTGTGGATACAGAGGGCCAATGGTAGTTCAAAATAATTGAAATTCATGTGAATGGAGAGGAATTGTGCAAAACCATTTAGGCCTCAAAGACTTTAATGAACAGCCACTTTTCCACTTGGTGCTGGAATGATGGACCTTTCGGTGGCAACTGGGCTCTAAGGAGAGACTTTCTATAACTGGGATGGCACAGCAGACAAAGCCCTTTCTTGTGTCCTCCCACAGCTTTTGCCTTGACTGATGGGACGCAGATCGAATCTCAGTTCTTGGGAATAGTATTAGGATATCATGTTTCATCACCACCCTTCATTCCTATGAAGTTGGCTGTCTCCCACAGTGATCCAATCTGGAGTGAGCTTTCTACCACTGACATTAAGACTAGAGGTGAAATATCAGCGTGCAATTTGGAAGTTAACCTTTCCAAACTTTTTTTTGGAAAAAACTAAATAAGAGCTTATGACTGTATTTCTATTTCTTTTGAGTTTCTTAACATCTCCCAGCTCCAGGGCAGGAGGCGGGGAGAATCGATGGATATTTAACAAGTTCTCACATGGCTTTGAAACATCCAACCTCTCTTTGATGGTAACTGACTGAGTTGCATCATAACAACATATATTCCGTTTCACCAGCTCCCCTTTCAGTCCATTCTTCTGAACCAAGCCAGATCTAACGCTTGCCCTTTCTCCTGCTGAGACAAATTTATCAAAGAGGTTCTGCCACTTCTGCGCTCCCCCTCATGGAATAAAAATTGGCAGCATTAAAAAAAGGGAAACAATTTCGGGAACATACACATCGTTCTCACATTTATTTGTTTTATTCACTCTAGTATTTATAGAATGCCTTCGAGTCAGTCTTATCCAAGAAAGCTACACCTCCAATTGAAGATAATTTAGGATTCCTCCCATATGGATGCATTTATATTTGGAACTGAACTTAGAAAGTTTAATAGCTTCATACAATTCCCAGAATCTCTTAGGTAGTGTGATGGGCCACCATGCTGGCAGGGGAAACTTGGGACTTAGCATCTGAAAGAGTAGTTTTTCCATTCCCTGATGCAGAGAAGATCATTGGTTTAAGTGTCAACCAGGCTGAGCTCTTGTTCAGTGGTTGCATAGCTTTATGTTAGTGCTGCTACACTGGAGCTACACTATGACAGATTTCTACTGGTTCACACTAAGACACAACTGATCACAACACAGATGTCAATGTCTTGCACTAACTTGTTGCACAAAGGTTATGCCATTTGCCTGCTCCTGATCAGGACACCATCCTTGTGAAGTTCCTTAGAAAAATCCAACTACCAATGTATTAGTACAGGTTGAGTCTCCCTTATCCAAAAAGCTTGGGGCCAGAAGTGTTTTGGATTTTGGATTATTGTTCTTGTTGGATTTCAGAATACCTGTGTTTGCATAAATGTACATAGTGAGATATCTTGGAGATGGGACCCAAGTCTAAATACAAAATTCTGTTATGTTTCATATACATCTTATCCACACAGCCTGAAGGTAATTTTATTTTTGTGCATGAGACAAAGTTTGTGTATACTGAACCACCAGAAAGAAAAGGTGTTACTATATTAGCCACTCATTTTGGATTTGGGAGCATTTCAAGACTTCAGGTTTTCAGATAAGGGAAACTGAACCTGTGTTTACACCAGTGTAAGTCACTAACAGGATTCTAACCCTTTACTGACATTATATCATGAAATCACAAAAGCTGGACATCAATTAATTCAACTCACTACTCTGTGTAGCATCCACAATACATGAGACAACTGTAACATCCTGACAAAAGATTGTTTAACCTCCATTTAAATACCTCCACGGAAGGGAAACATAGTGTTTCATGCGGTTGCCTGTTCCACAGCCAAACAAATCCTACCATTAAGAAACAAAATTTTACGGGTGTGTTAGTGTATCACACACATATACCTTACATCAAGTATTTAACTGTTGTATTTTTTTCCCTATTAAACGGTTCTTCATTTCTTTAACACTCTGGATTGAATTCACTCCAGTCTATTCTGTTTTGCTTTCATTAACCTTGTACTAGAGACACAGCTAATCTCCATTATTAATTTCATAAATTCAGACAAATACGTAAGGGGTTGTGTAACAGATGCCACCAAGCCATCTGCATGCAAAGTTATTCTCATGCTTGTTCCTATGAGACAGACATTTAACACAGTCATTACATCTTCTTTTAAATGTAGGCACCTCTGGGCACATAGCATTTTTAAAAAAGCAAACAATAATAATCAGGTAGCCCAGATGGTTATCCTCCTTCAGCAACAGTTACTTAGATGAAACATTATTCACTTCAGGGCTAAGGCAAGGATTCTCTCAGAATCTGTACAAGACCGCAAAAGATTTATCTTTCTAAGTTTATCTTTCTTCAACACTGTAGCTAGAACTCCCCATTCCACCCTATTGAATGCTTTCTCCACGTCAAAGAATGGCAATATAATCTGCAAGGCTGATCTTTAGCTTCATGGTAAATTCAAGATGTGTCCAATCATGCACACAACAAATAGTGTATCCACAGTGGAAATGGATCAGTGTGTTTTGTTCATGGACAGACCATTTCTCCAACTCACTGTTCATCAAGCCAATAGGACAAGCCTTGGTTGCTGGCTTGCATGTCAGTTGGGCAGTGAATCTATTATGGGCTTTATTCTGTTCATTAATTATTTCATTTTAATTTAAAGATATAGCTGTGTTAGTCTGTGGAATCAGTATGTAGAGAGATCTTTTAGCACCTTTGAGACTAACTGAAAGAAAGAAGTTGACAGCATGAGCTTTCATAAGCTTCAGACTACTTTCTCAGATGCATTTTAATTTGTATCTCTCATTTCTCTCAGTTTAAGAAGCAAGATGCAGCTGAAAAAAACAATCATTATAATAAAAAGGGTGTTTCTGAGTCTGAGAGAGTGTGGCTTGCCCAAGGTCACCCAGTGGGTTTCCATGGCTAAGCCAGGATTTGAACCCTGATCTCCAGAGTCACAGTCCAATGCTCAAAGCACTATGCCACACTGGTTCATCATGGACATTATACAACCATATTTCAGTTTCCTCCCATTAAACTCCTGCCTTCCTGTCTGTCCCTGTCTGTCCACTCCACCAAAAGCATCTGAAGAAGAAGACTGGAGTCAAATGCTTATTTTCATCAGGTAGCCTTAAAGGTGTTATAAAATCTCTCTATATACTGATTATACAACCATGCAATTCCAATTCCTGCATATACATGTTCACTTACAGAGATATAAGCCCCCAAGAAGTTATCTTTTTTCTCTTCTTTGCTACAGTGCTAGAACATCAGGATATGTAACTGAGAAGCTTATAGTATATTTTTACTTCGCATAACATTTTAAATAGCCTTTAAAAAACCTTAGCGCTAAATGGCTCAGGGATAAACCAGGCAGTACCAAAAGGGCCCTGTAAAGGGTTTAAAAGAGTACATTTGCCAAACACACACACAAATAAATAAATAAGTAAGATGGTATCAGTCCTCAGTGTCTGAACAGCGGAACAGTATGTCCAGCAGGAGGCTGGTGGCTTCCATGCCAGTGCAGACAAATGCACTCTGGGTTTTAGCCCAAACTTTAAAGGAACTCTCACAAAGATTTTTTAAAAGATGACTGGATGATCACCAGTAGTTAAAAAAACGTTTCTAGCCTAAAACAAGCCCAGAGAGGATGGAATTGGAATTCCATAAAATGGCAAATTGACACTTCTGAAGTTGAATTTTGCCATTTGAGAAGTTTCTGAATAAATCTTGCCAAGAAAGCCCCATGATGGCTTTGCCTTAAGGTATCCATAAGCTGGAAATGACTTGAAGACACACAACAAAGATGACAACAACAACAATGACTGGGCAACTGCACTGGAGTCCGTAAGTAGGCTGCATAAGGCCCATGGACTGTTCGTTCTCCTGGATCAGAAGGAAGGGAAGAGAAGGGAAGGTGAAGTGGTGAGCTGCAACCCTGAACAAGCCAATACATTCTTCCCAGCTGCATTTATTTGGAATATATCATTGAAAGATAGAATAGAGCATGCAAAGTTCACAAAAAGAATGCTAGCAGAGGAGTGCTGGACTTAGCCAACTCTGAGCTTATATAAGCTTCCAACTGACTTTGGGTGCGTCTACATTGTAGAAATAATGCAGTTTGACACCACATTAAGAGCTGTAGCTCCATCCTATGGAATCCTGGGATTGGTAGTTTTATAAGGTCTTTAGCCTCCTCTGGCAAAGAGTGCTGGTGCTTCACAAAACTATAAATCCCAAGATTCTGTAGGATGGAGCCATAATAGTTGAAGTGGTGTCAAGCTGTATTATTTCAACAGTGTAGATGGAATCTCAGATGCTTGGGAGATAAGAGCTCAGATCATTTAATAGCTCCTTTTGGATTAAAAGGCAGAAAGGACTCGCCTGATGGAAGCTATCAGATGCCCCTGCATATGTCTAGCAAAAGTGCTGCTAATATGGTTGCAGGAGGGGAGAGAGAGCATGCGTCTATGTAACTTTAATCACCTTTCTATTATCTTTCTTACATTTCCCCTTTATTAATCCACCTTGTTCTTTATTAAATTACAAAATAACATGAGTAATTCCCTTTGCTAACCATGAAGCTTCTGTTTTAAAAACCCGATTGAGCAAGGATTTGGGGTATTAAGAGAAACCAACGTTGGATCTTTGCGCTCTTTATCTATCAAACCTATCTCCATTTCTTTCCAGAGTCTGGTATTTGATTCTCTTCCAGCTCCATCCATAATAAAACACAGTGGTTCAGCTAGATTGATAGGGAAGGCTTTTAATAAAACTTTCTTGAGAAACAACTCACCTCTTGGCTCTTATTAAATGCAAGATTACAAATAATTTCAAAAAAACCTCCTGCAGCTGAAATCAGGGGGTTATAACTGCATTTTACTTTGGCTACCTTTAAAAAATATACTTTTTTGAAGGGCTGTAAAAGCACTGAATTTATTCACAGATATGGATTTTTTAAAAAGTCAAGTTTGGCTTTGATTGAGTCTCACCACCAGTCAGCTCCAAAACCTGTTGCGTTCTGGCACTGCTCTAGACATGAAATGTCATATTTAAGACTTGGGAGTAGAGAGTTTATTTTAATCGAGGTTTCAATTTTAATGTGTCTTTTATTTACGAACTGCCTTGGTTTAACTTCTTACGTTCTCTGAACTTTCTAAAACAGGTTGAAGAGTCCAAGCAGGTTGAACAGATAAGTACTACAACTCCCATCCACCCAGGCTATCAATCATACTGGCTGGGGCTGATGGGAGTTAGAATCCAAAGAGATATAGAGGGGAAACAACTAACCAACTCCTCTTCATGTAGGGAAATAGTGAGACCTAATGGTGTGGGCCAGAAACCTGTTACTTATGCGAGCCAAGCATGCCACACAGAATGGGGTGTCTTTGCTATACAGCTGTATCATTTCCATACCATTATAACTCTCATGGCTCTGTCCTATGGAATCCTGGGATTTGTAGCTTGGTGAGGGACTTATACTTCTAGCACAAGAGCTGCCTGGCATAGAATTCCAAGTATTCCTTTGAACGACAAACCCCAGGATTCTGTAGGACGAAACCACGACAGTTAAAGCAATATTGAACTAATACATTATAATATAATGTAATATAATATAATATAATATGTATATAGAGCAGATCTAACCAAGAATCTGCCACAGAATTCTTTGCTTTGATGAAAGGGTTCCAAAGCAGAAGCACAGAGGTTCTTCTAAAATCTTAGCAAAGACACACACACACAAATGGATGGAGAGTCACTGCAGTCAAGAAATCAGAAAAGACTAGGAGTTGGAAGGGCAGCTATGAAGGAACTACACAAGCTAAAGTTAGGATGGTCCATGTTATCATAATTCCAATATAATAAATAATAAATAAAAAAATATTTTTTATTTATAGATCAGGGCGGTGAACATATCAATAACCAAATACATACAAGAGAAAATAAATACACATAAGATAAATACACAACACCGATTAAAACACTATAAAACCCCAATCAGCCATCCATCTTGCCGTCGATGGAGGGAGAGAGGTCAACTGGAGCCTCATTCGGGGAATGCGATACGAAATAGAAGGGTTTTTAGATCCCTTCTGAACTGGGCCAGGGAGGTGGCCGAGCGGAGCTCAGTGGGCAGCGTGTTCCAAAGGGTCGGGGCAGCGATGGAAAATGCCCTCCTTGTTGTCGAGAAGAGTTTAGCCCCTGGAACCCTAAGTAGTTGCTGCCCAGAAGTTCTGAGGGTGCGGGGCAGACAGTATGGGGAGAGGCGGTCCTTCAGGTATCCTGGGCCCAAGCCATGTAGGGCTTTATAGGTAATCACCAACACCTTGTACTGTGCCCGGAAGCGAATAGGCAGCCAGTGCAAATCCTTAAGCACAGGTGTAATATGGCTGGTCCTGGAAGTACCAGTGACGAGCCTGGCTGCCATATATATGTATGGTTGTAAAAGCTGGACAGTGAAGAAAGCAGATGGGAAAACAAATCGACTTGTCTGAAATGTGGTGTAGGAGAAGAGTTCTATGGGTACCATGGATTGCTAAAAAGACAAATAAATGGGTCCTACAGCAAATCAGCTCTGAACTCTCCCTAGAAACCAAGATGACTAAACTGAGGCTTCCATGCTTTGGACAAATCATGAGAAGACATGATTCACTAGAAAAGACACTAAGACACAAGGCAGATGGCAGTAGGGAAAAAGGAAGATCGCATTTCAGATGGATACACTCCATCAAGAAAGCCACAGCTTTCACACAAAGAAGAAATAACGCGACATTAACCCGAATGGAAAGACAAACCAACCCACTCCTTTTTTACTTTTGAGAACTTCCAAAATTAAAAGGAGTGGTTTTTGGTGACTTTTTGTTCAGATTACACAAACAAGTCTGAAAAACAACCCACAAAAGTGGTTCCCCCCCCGCCCACCAGACTTTTAAATCCTGTTTCTACACGGGATTTATGTAATTTACCTCTGTGTGATAAACTCCTCAGCTGGACCCTTCTTTGATCGCTGTTCGCTGGCAGGCAAAGGCTCTTTCATTTAAACAGGCCGTTTGGTCTTTAACTGGGTGTGGCTGAAAGTTGTTTTAATGGGGTATGCTGCACCTTCCTGTTGTGCTTTGTGTGCATTTTAAATTGTTTAAAATATTTTAATATGTTTGCCCTATTCAGTGGTTTTAATCCTTTAATCCTGTACCATATATTGTTTTAATTGCTTTTTGTTTGAATTCTACACAGTAAGCTACTTTTGTCCCTGTATTGTGAGAAAGATTGGATGGGGGGCGGGAATGGTGAGCAGCCATTCATGCCATAATATTTCCAACGTCTCAGTGAAAGCTAACAGTGAAGAAAGCTAACAGGAAGAAAATAGACTCATTTGCGATGTGGTGCCGGAAGAGAGTTCTTTGGCCAATTCTGGGCATGATAATTCAAGAGGGATATTGACAAGCTGGAGAGTGTCCAGAGGAGGGCAACCAAAGTGGTGAAAGGTCTGGAAACCATGGCCTATGAGGAGTGGATTAGGGAGCTGAGTACGTTTAGCCTGGTGAAAAGAAGGCCAAGGGATGAGATGATAAGTTATAACCTTGTTTAAATATTTGAAGATATGTCATATCAAGGATGGAGCAAGCTTGTTTTCTGATGCTCCAGACACTAGGACATGGAAAAATGGATTCAAGCTACATGAAAAGAGATTCTATCTAAGCATTAGGAAGAACCTCCTGGCAGTAAGGGCTGTTCAACAGTGGAAAATGCTGCCTCAGAGAGTGGTGGAGTCTTCTCCTTTGGAGGTTTTTAAGCAGAGGTTGGATGGTCATCTGTTGGGTGTGCTTTGACTGTGTGTTCCCACATGGCAGAATGGGGTTGGACTGGGTGGACCTTGGTGTCTCTTCCATCTATGATTCTATGGAGAAGACATATAAAGGGGTCTGAGAACAAATCAAGCCCGAACTCTCCCTAAAAGACAAAATAGCAAAACTGGGACCATAATGCTTTGGACATATAATGAGAAAACAGAACTCACTAGAAAGGACAATAATGCTTGGTAAGGTAGGAGGGAGTCAGAAAAGTAGAAGACCATATTATAGGTGGAAAGACAATCAAGGAAGCCATGGCAGTGCTGAGTCTGCAAGACCTGAGCAGGACTGTCAATAACAGGGTGACTTGGAGGTCTCTCATTCATACGGTCACTATAAGTCAAAGCTGACTTGATGGCCATTAACAACAACATGAGCAACAGTATTTGCAAGACTCTCACAATCAATTTCCAGATAATTAGATGGGATCAGTTGTGGTCACCGTAGTCCGGTGGTCAAATCAATTACTGTATTGTTAAAGCTCTGGACATAAACTGCAGAATGCAAAATACTTTGTCCAATCCACAATTCACTTGAGAAACCCATTAGCATAGGTAGTAGTATCAGCCATTAGTTCAGATGCCTTTGAAGATCTTTTGCTGCCTTTTATCTTGGCTGACATTTGACATCTGTGTTGCACAACCTGATGAATCTATAGCTACATTGCAAAATCCTACAAGTGAACTGCAAAGATGCATATCAGGCCACTAGTGAGAAATACATCAAGCATTTTCGACGTACATCAGACACACCTGTTGTGCTCCACCACTTCCCAGCCAGTGTCTGGAGGTGCATTAGGGAACTTCTCAATTGGTGCTCATTGTGCATCAGGCCATGGATCGTCAGTCACTCCAGCACTGTGCAACATATGCCTCCACACAGTGGTGTTACATCCTTTGATGTCAGTTGCGGTGCCCCAACCCAGCTGCCCACCTGTTACTCAAAATGCCAGGGTCCTGAGAGGGCACTCTCAATCAATATTTAATAGGATAATTTTATTAGCTCAGTTACAACAGCCAAAAGGGCTTAGGCAACTCAGAGCAGGGATCAAACCTGTGTATACCAGCTCCGAAAAACAGAAGTTCAGAGTGCAAGTCCAAAAGGTGCTTTATTTGTAATCGGGGGGAATCACCATTCACACAGAGACACTCACACACATCCAAGAACTAAAGACATACAAGGTGGTGGCAGATAATGATGATATACAGTACTGATTTCAGAAGCGGAGCTCCAGTCAGGGGACACCATGAAGTGAAATGGCTCAGCAGCTGCCTGTGGATTGTGGAGTGGCCAGTAATGCTGAGGAGTCAAGCAAGAGACTGACAGAGAGTCTGTCTAAACTCAAGTGAGACTGAATATGCTGAGCAGGCATATTTATAGGGCAAAACAAATCCTGGGCCAAATTTTGGGATGAAAATAATAATAATAATAATAATAATAATAATAATAATAATAATTTTAATTCATAATTCCTGCCTCTGCCATGGATTGAGGCGGGATTATATCAATAAAAATTTCAATGCAATGATGTTTTTAGGAGAGAAGAAGGGGAAGGGAACTTGTGAATGGTTGGACAATCAGTGCAAATGTCTCTGGACATCTGGGTATCTCTTCCAGAGGGAAGTATTCTTGGATTTTTGTTTACTTGTAGACACTAGGTCTATCACCCACCAGCACTCCTATCAATGAAGGGATTAAGCAGATTCCTATCTTGGTCATGTGCTCTTGAGCTTCCCCCATGGTAAGCCTCTTGGATCTTCATATACGGTCATGGATGTCCTTATGTGGCATGGCTAGTTTCCTGCATTGGATGTGCCATTTTGGCTACATGGCCTTTTTGATATCAACTTGAGGTTGAGAAAGAGGAGAAAGTTATTAAGAAAAGAGAAGATATTCTTATGATTCTGCCTCACTGGTCATGATTCAGTTCAACCAGTAAGGGCTACTTCCCTTCAGTTGGAATAACACAGTTTTGTTGTGCTGGAATAACTCCTCATCTCTGCTTTGGTTGATGGCAGCCATTTAGTGCCTTAGGTAGGAAGAATCTATCTTATCAGCTTTTTCCTTTTCCCTTCAACTGAAGATGCCAGGGATCAAAACTGGGGCTTTCCGCATGCAACACATGTGTACTTTCACTTAGCTTCAGTTCCTCTTATATAAAGAATGTCATATGTCGTGGTTAAAACTATCACCATCATACTTACCATCATTACTATTTAAAGATATAACTGATGGAGAGAAAGAGGGTTGTGGGGTGGGCATTTGTAGACTGACTCTACTTCATCAGATGCATCTACTTGTTTCTGATTAGGTAGATTCAGTCTATGAAGGCTTGTGCTGCAAGCCTCTTTCTCTCAGTCTCAAAGGTGTTACAATATACTTTTGCATCTGTATCATCATCATCATCATCATCATCATACCAGATGCATAACTATAAGGGGGGCAAAAATGAAGGTGCTGCTCCGCAAAGAAGAATTCAGCTGTGCAATGTAATTTTCCTTCAGTCTCCAAATTTTGAGCAAATCCCAATCTTGATTAGATCCATTAAGACCTGAATATTGGCACTGAGGCCAAAAAGTTCTTCCTCTAGACTATGGAGACTCTGAAAGATTGTCTCCTTAGTCTGAACTGGAAGGAAGCACTGATCCTAAAGACATCTACAGTATACTCCTCTATGGTGGCTGCTTTGATGTATCCTTATTTGTAGACAGAATCTGTTGTACTGGACTTGAATTACAGTTAAGCAAAGAAGAATTATAAAAAGAAGACATTAAATAAAAAAAGAGAGAAAAGAGGTGAAATTGATATGGATATTGAAAAGAGATTGAGAAAGAGGAAGGGACAGATCTTGCGGGGCAGTGCTATGGCTGCAGATAGTCATTTTGTGTCTTGCATGGCTGCTGGGCAAGTGAAGAAGGGATGCAATGCCCTTTCTTGCTCACCTAGCAGCTATGCCAGCTCCACTTGTTGTAGCACCCCACCGGGGGTACACCCTCCTCTGATGTGTCACCAGTCCGGACTACACCCACTGCACTCCCCTAGTTATGCCCCTGCAGTCATGCCCCTACAAAGTAATGACACAGCAGCCCCTAGGTAAATATGGACATCGCAAAACCACTTGATTCTATTTTCTGCACACTCACAAAGACATACGTTCTGTACTGAATTCCAGCCCTCATTTTTATTGTGATTGATGGATCTGTATTTTAATTGCTTTGCCATTTTCTCCTTATGGAAACCAATCTGTTTTTGGTTTGTGTCTGTTTTTTTTCCTTTTCTTTACTGCATCAGTAATACAAAAATATCTATAACAAATAAAACAACAAGGGATTTGAAAATTCATGGAGGGTAAATCAATCTATAGTGCTGAACCACAATAGCTAAATATAGTCTCTGTATTCAAAGGCAATTTCCTATCTATTATATTGCTGTTACAGAGGAAAAATAGAAAAGGCGGGGAACGGGCTGTTGAGTTCAGGCCTTGCCGGTGGCCATGCTGGCTGGAGGATTCTGTTTTCCAAACAGGGACTTTTCCAGACCTTTAACCTGCTATCGGAACCCGGTACTGTCTGTTCCTATTGGCAAAGGTCTCAAGGCCTTGGGTTGGAGAGGTGGAGAATTTAATTCAATTTACAATTTTAAAAATCAGAACTGACCTGATTTTCACCTTTATTTTTTTGGTCAGATTTGTAAATGGCAGCATAATTTTCTTTTGGACTGCACTGCTGTTGTGTATTTTTAAGTCATTTCTGACTTATGGTGACCCTATTATGGGGTTTTCTTGGCAAGATTTGTTCGGGGGAGGGGGTTGCCTTTGCCTTCCTCTAA
Organism: Sceloporus undulatus; assembly: GCF_019175285.1. Classification (NCBI taxonomy): domain Eukaryota; kingdom Metazoa; phylum Chordata; class Lepidosauria; order Squamata; family Phrynosomatidae; genus Sceloporus; species Sceloporus undulatus. The sequence continues at coordinate 6,188,930 of NC_056525.1, read as the reverse complement.
GGCTGAGAGAGTGTGACTTGCCCAAGGTCACCCAAGGATTCAAACCCTGGTCTCCAAGGTCATAGTATAACATTCAAGTCAGTACAGTATGGACCTGCGCACTCTCTGAATATTGCAATGGTTTTCTTGGGTCAGGGAAACTTGTGCAAAACCCAACCCTTGAAGGAAAGCTGCAAATACCACAAGCATATCAAGGAAGAAAGTCAGCATGGTGTAGTGGTTTGAGGACTAGACTATGCCTCCGAAGATCAGAGTTCGAATCCCTGCTCGGCCATGGAAACCTACCAGGTGACCATGGGCAGGTCAAACTCTTTCAGCCTCAGAAGAGTGCAAAGCCAAATCCCCTCTAAACAAATCTTGTGAAGAAACACCATGGTAGGTTCCCCTTAGGGTTTCCATAAGTTGGAAGCAACTTGAAGGCACACAACAACAACAACAACAACATGGAAGTCGGGGCCTGACAATGAATGCAGATTTTGATATTTTGTCCCCTCCCCCCTTCAAAAAAACTTTTCAGACAGATCCAGAAATGATGCCTGTAGAAAAGAATTTGTATGGCATGGACATTTTGTAGCAAATAAATTGTACAGAATGGGCTTTCTGTGGAAAAAGAAACTCTGCACCAGTGATTTCCAAACTCTGGTCCTTCAGGGTTTTTGTTGGGGGGGGGGACCTCAGTTCCCAGATGCCTCAGCCATCTTGGCCAATGGTCTACAATTCTGGGACCTGAAGTACGAAACACCTGGAAAGCCAGAGTTTGTGAACCACAGCTCCACACAATGGAACTGGAGGCAGGACAGAACTGATGTGGATCAGAAACAGACGGATTTGCCAATCCCACATCTACTTCATCCAAGGACCTTTCCGTAAACCGCAAGAAAGGGAATCTTCAAATAGTTTCTGGACTGCAGCTTCCATCAACCCCATCCTGCATGCTCAATGGTGAGGCATGGTGGGAGTTGCAGTTCTCCAACATCTGGAACACCACAGTCTTTCTCCATTCCTGGCTTTAATGGGAGATTTGGATCTGGGAGCATCTAAATCACCGGTGGGGTAAAGTCTGCTTTTGGAGCCTTTGACCCCTCCAGACTCCCCAGATGAACCTTTTTATGACCCTCAGAGAAAAAGATAAATAAATTGTCTGTCCTGGAAGCCCTCAGAAGTGGGAAATCACTTTGAAAATAAGTTTTGGGCTCCCTCCTATACTATTTAACATGAAAATACGTCCATTTTTCAAAAACAGACGTGGACTGTCAGCCGCTTCCAGTTTTGGCATTTCTACTTAAGGGACATTTTTGAGCAGTCTGGATGGAGTGAGCTGGGCCCCTGCCACCATGCAGACGGGTTTAATAGCCCTTGTTAAAATCATGGGCAAACTTTAACAGCTGTCCAGCTTACAAGCAAAGTCAACATGTATTACTGACCTTGTTAGATATTCTTTGTACTAGCTTGGCAATTTGAGGCTGGGAAAGATATGAATGCTGAAAACGGACCAGGAGAGAGAATCTTCTCCTGTGCCTAAAATGCTTGTGAGTCTGCATACTGTAACAGTTTGAGTGTTGGACTTGGACTCTGGAAGTTTTGTTGTTAACTGCCCTTGAGTCAATCTCAATTCATGGCGACCTTATGGATGAGACATCTCCATGCCCCTCTGTCCTCCACTGCTCTGCTTAATTCCTGCAACCTCAGAAAACCCATAGTGACCTCCTTCATAGACTCCATCCATGTGGCATGTGACCTTCCTCTCTTCCCTCTTCACTCCACCTTTCTGAGTATTATTGTCTTTTCCAATGAGTCCTTCCTTCTCATGATGTGCCCAAAGTACGACAGCCTCAGTCTGGTCATCTTGGCGTCCAGGGAGGTTTCTGGTTTGATCTGCTCTAGAACCCATTTGTCCTTTTGGCTGCCCATGGGATCTGTAGCACTCTTCTCCAGCACCACATCTCAAAGTTTTTTGTGGGTTTTTCGGGCTATGTGGCCATGTTCTAGAAGAGCTTCTTCCTGACGTTTCGCCAGCATCTGTGGCTGGCATCTTCAGACTCTTCTAGAACATGGCCACATAACCCGAAAAACCCACAAAAAACTATGGAGGCCGTCCATGAAAGCCTTCAACTTCCCCACATCTCAAATTAATGGATTTTCTTCCTATCTTCTTTCTTAACTATCCAGCTCTCACATCCATACATGGTAATAGCGAATACAATGGTTTGTATGATTCTAACTTTCGTGCTCAGATGTGTATGTTTGAATTTTAGAATTTTTTCTAGTGCTTTCATAGCCACCCTCCCAATTCTTAATCTTCTTCTGATTTCCTGACTGCAGTCCTCATTTTGATCAATGTTTGATCCCAGGTATGGGAATTCTTTTAATATTTCTATTTCTTCATTGTCTAGGTTGGACTTGTGAAGGTCCTTGGTGGTCATGATTTTTGTTTTCTTTAAGTTCAACAGTAAGCCTGCCTTTGCACTTTCTTCTTTGATCTTTCTTAGAAGATGTTCCAGGTCTTTGAGGTTTTCTGCTACTACGATGGTGTCATCTGCATATCTTAGATGGTTGATATTCATTCCTCCTATTTTCACTCCTCCTTCTTCTGTATCCAAGCCTGCTTTTTTTATCTTCTGCATATAAGTTGAACAGATAGAGTGAAAGGATGCAGCTTTGTTTGACTCCTTTGCCAATTGGGAACCATTCTGTTTCCCTGTCTTCTGTCCTGACAGTGGCCTCTTATCCTGAGTACAGATTCCTCATCAGGACTGCCAGATGTGTTGGCACTGCCATGTCTCAAATCCTTATTCAGCCATGGGAACCAATTGGGTGACCTTTGGCAAATCAAACTCTCTCAGCCTCAGAGGAAGGCAAAGGCAAATCCCCTCTGAACAAATGCCCGACACTGCAGAGGTGGCCTGGCTGGTGGAGAAAGGCAGCTGGAGGGTTTTCCATGCAGCTTGGGGGTGATACCAGCCTTAGTGACACCACTGATACCATTGAAAGCCCATTGCAATCCATTCTTAAAAGCCTGCTGCAATAATAGCATTTACATTTCTACTTACATTTTTATACCACTTCATAGTGAACTGGGAGCTCTCTAAGCAGTTTACAATCTGTAAACCAATTGGCCCCAACAAGCTGGGTACTTATTTTACCAACCTATGAAAGGATGGAAGGCTGACTCAACCTTGGAGCCCCTGGGATCGAACTCACTGCCTTGTGGCTGCAGTACTGGCATTTAACTGCTGTGCCACTGGGGCTGCTTTAAGAACATTTCCACAGATCACAGTATAAATATGCCCAGAATAGAGCTGTTTTCTTCAAGCAAACATTTTGCACAACGAGAAAAGTTTTGCACACTGGGATTTTCTTTGCACAAAAAGTGCAAAAGAATTGTTGAAAAGTGTGCAGAGCCTCTCATCACACCATTCAGTGGGGAGGAAAAAAATGGAAATTACTCATTCTTGCATGCCAGAGTGAAAGAAGCAAAACATTCGTAGACTTAGCCTAAAGAGTCTGACTCAGCTAACGGATCCCATGAGAATCCTGAGTCATGTCATGTGTTACTGGCTCATCTGTGTTTTGAGGCACCAACTCCAAATTGCCAAAAATCCCACCTCCACCCCCAACTGGGCTGGACTGGCAGATGGAAAATCTTGCCGCTCAGGCTGGAAACACAGAAGAATTTGATGCTCTGTAGAATGACTTGACATGTTACCATCAGTGCAATATAGACTCTAGAGTTCCAGCACTTTGAAAACCAGCTCAAGGTACTTCAGAGGGATTCAATGAGACCATTTTTTACGTGACGAGGTCAAAAACAAAAAATGGGGGATCAGAAAGGTTTGGGCAGTGGTCGCTATAAAAGAGGTTTCTATTAAAGAAAAGGTTTTATAGGTAATCACAAAACAACCCTGAACTGATACATTTTGATGAGAAAGTCTGTTGTGAAGCTTGAAAAATTTCACATCAATTTAAAATACATCTTCCGCATGCAAAATAGTTGCGTAGACTAAATAACAATGACTAGGAAGTAAATGGATGTTGCAACCATGAACTGAGTTCTTAATGAAGTCTAGTGCACTGTTCTTTCTCTTCAAATTTGCAGAGAAAGCATCCACTTGAATTTCCATCCATTCTTTTATCCATCCATCCATACCTCCATTACTTTATTATCCAGTTTATCACCTTTTCCCAGACTAGGACTCAAGGTAGCTTCCCAAAGACAGAAAATTACAATAAAAAACATGTATAGTTAAAACCATACAACAGTTGAGATCAAAAGAGCTAACCTAATTTAAACCATCGGGTATGTAGCCAGGATTTTGGGAAGGGGGTGTCCAGACTAAGTGCCACCATCATAATGTGGCTTGGCTGCGGCGGCACACACATTCATTGTGTCTAACAGAAGGGGGGGTCCGGACCCCACGGACCCTTGGCTACATCCCTGAAACCATTTTATATAATGTGTTGTTGCTGTGTTACCAACTTATGGCAACCCTTAGGTGAACCTATCATGAGGTTTTCTTAGGAGGATTTGTTCAGAGGTATCTTGCCTTTGCCTTCTTCTGAGGCTGTGACATGCTTAAGGTCACCCAGTGGGTTTCCATGGCTAAGTGAGGATTCAAACTGGTCTCCAGAATCATAGTCCAGTGCTCAAACCTTCACACCCCATTAGCTCTTGGTTAATATATTAGTTTAAAACAAAGATTTAAAACTCTGCGTATGTGCCTTCAAGTTGACTGGTGAATTATGGCAACTGGTGGTTTTGCCAGTTCCTTGCTCTGAAACATAGCCTCTAGCTCCTGGTATTTGTGGCAGACCCCCACTCAAATACTAACCAGAGCTGATCCTGTTTTAGCTTCCAAGATCAGACAGGATCTGGTGCTTTTTAGTTATAGTGGGACCATGGTATCTGCTGGGGTTTAGTTCTAGTACCCTTCACGAATACCAAAGTCTGTGGATGCTTAAGTCCTCTTATATACATTGCCATAGCAAAATGGTGTCCATTATATAAAATAGTAATAGCAATAGCAAGTACATTTCTATACCACTTATCAGTGCACTTAAGCACTTCCTAAGAGGTGTACAAAGTGTAAGCTAATTGCCCCCAACAAGTTGGGAACTCATTTTAGCCACCTCAGAAGGATGTAAGCCTGAATTGAGCTTGAGCTCCTGGCTGATACTCAACTCACAACCTTGTGGTTTGTGAGTGAGTGGCCGCAGTACAGGCATTTAATCATTGCGTCACCAGGACTCTTTAAAATATGTTTAAATACATTTAAATAAATATATTTAAACATATTAAAATAAAATAGGATTTTGGAGTGTTTTTTAAAAAAATCTTCAAGCCATGGATGGTTAAATCCATGGATGCAGAATCCATGGATATGGAGGGCCAACTGTATTTAGGTACTGCACTGTTTTTAAAAAGCCCTTCTTTTGTTAACAAAGGGGCTGTGAAGATTGGCATCTTTGGTTGGCCTGGGGGCAGAGTTGGCATCTACAAAATGCATGCCCCGACTCCTCCCCCAGGCTGGCATGACACTGCGTGCCACACCACACAACCATTTTCCAGGGCACAAAAAGGCCAGATTGAGGTCATGGCATACAGTTGCTGCAGCCCCGATCTAGTGAAGATGTGAGCAACCACAGACCACCCCTTCAGGGGTGGTCTGCACAGCCCCAAAGTTTCCAGAGGCTTGCTGAAAGAGAAAGATCTTCATTTGCAACTAAAAAGACAGCAAAAAGGAGCTATCCTTACCTCCTTAGGGAAGGAGTTACAGAGTCTGGGAGCAGCCAAAGAGAAGGCTTTTTCCTGTGTCCCCACCAAATGTGCCCGTGAATGGAGTAGGATGAGAGAAGAAGTGCCTCCTCTGAAGATCTCAAAAACCAGGCAGGCTGATGTGGAAAGACATGTTCTTCCAGATAGGCTCCCTGTAACCAGCATCCGTTAGCAATATGACTGCAGCTCTTTGAACCAATTGAAGTTTTCTTCCTTCAGATGTGTTACTTTCAAAAGCCAAGATTACTAAATTTTCTTTTCTGGGATGAGGCACCGAATGCCTGTTTGGCATCAGCAAATGTGTCAAAGTTGAGAATGAATTTTCACACACAGCGATAGAGTCACCAAAGGTGATTCCCGCCGCATACGAAATGGTGCATGCACGGAAAGGCTTTCTTGTACAAATACAACATTTTAGCAAGCTGGCAAAGTTTCAGGGTTGGGATTTTGCAGGATTTTCTGCCATCACCTTTCCTTTGGATGCCTAAACTGTATTTTGAATTGCACAATCGCTCAACTGATGTTTCTTAGCTACTGCAAGGACTAGAAATGTAAGGTCTCAAGGAAAAATTCATTTGGGGTGCAAAATTCTTTTTGGGGGAAATACCCTCATTTTTGCTTTCCCACTACCAGTTGCTACATCCAATAGAAATCTGGATTCAGCATTCCAGCTGCACAGTGCCTCTTGTATCCATCTATTTATTTATTTTTCAGATTGGGGAGAAACCTGCAAAAAGGAAAACATTTTTTTCTTCCTATAACAGAAGCTTGTTTCTGTGAACCTTCCTGGAAGGGAACAGATGTGCTAGCAAATTAGACTCATTTTTACAGCCTTTGGTACACTGTCTGCCAAGGCCCAGATTTAATATTTGATTTTTATGTAAGCACTGTGCACCCATTGCCATGCCTCCTGGGTATACTATAGGAACTTGAAACCCCATGATGGTCGGTCTCCATTCTTTATCTTGCCATCTTCTGACTTTTCTTGGCTTTCTAGGTAGAAAACACCTGGGTGTGGAATTTGTTTGGTCCAACAGGTTGCTTGGCAAGAGAGAAGATGGGTTGATAGCAATCTTTTGGCTTCTCTCCGAAGCTTGATTCTGAAGCTGGGAATCTATAATTGCACATATTGGTTCTTAGCCAGCCCATGTGGCAACAAAGGCATGAGGGTGGCATCAGAAAAGTGTTCCTGAATTGCACCGAAGATTCCCCTCAAAGCTGGAAGCCATAACAGAGTGCTTGACCACCTGCTTTGAGTGCAGAACAGGACGAGCAACCGTGATGGATCAGGGATTATTTTTCTGACCCTGGGGCTCATTGGGGTGAGCACAGATTGCTATCGCTTAAGCTTTAGCGGTGATAAATGATGCAGCAGATGGTATACAGCAGAGAAGTATTCCAGCTCTTTTACTGATGAGGTCCAACATCCTTTCACAGCCAGAGGGAGAACTAGGGTCCTAAAGGACTAAATCTATCCTGACTATCCCACAGCTGGCAATTTCATTCCCTACAGCTGGCTATGGGGCCCCAACCTGGTGTGCATCCACTTACAGGGGCAAGGCCAATAGAACATGGACTCTTCCAAGGATTATATAGTACAGAAGCAAACACTGCAGAGGTGGCCTGGCTGATGGAGAAAGGCAGCTGGAGGGTTTTCCATGCAGCCACTGTACCACAGACTGCACACCTCTCTGGATGTTGCAATGGCTTTTTTGGATCACACAATAACAGCAACAGCAATAACCACCACAACACATCACCTCCCTGCTGCTGCCACACCACAGAATGAATGCAATTTGACACCGCAATAATTGCTATGACTCAGTGCTATGAAATTCTGGGATGTGTAGTTTTGAGATATTTTGCCTTCTTCATAAGAAAGCTCTGGTGCCATACAAACCCCAGGATGCCATAGCATTGAGCCATGAGAGTAAAAGCAGTATCAAATGCATTCATTCTGCAGTGTGGCAGCAGAAGAGCAGAGATGTGTATCCATCTCCTCCTTGCATTTTTACAAGAACCATGGAAACAGGTAGGTTTGTTGTTGTTGCTGTTGTTATTGTGTGCCTTCAAGTTGTTTCTGACTTATTGTGACCCCAAGACGATCCTGTCATGGAGTTTTCTTTGCAAAATTTGTTCAGAGGGTGTTTGCCATTGCCTTCTTCTAAGGCTGAGAGACTGTGACTTGGCCAAGGTCACTCAATGGGTTCCCATGGCTGAGCAAGGATTCGAACCCTGTTCTCCAAAATCATAGCCTAGTGCTCAAATCGCTACACCATTCTGGCTTTCTTCCTTGATATGGTTGTGATATTAGCAGCTTTCCTTCAAGGGTTGGGTTTTGCACAAGTTTCCCTGGAATGCATGCCTGTGGCATGTGTATTCATGTTTCTCATCCATGCATTCCCTAGAAATGTGAACTCTGTGATCCAAAAAAAGCCATTACAATATTCAGAGAGGCATGCAGCCTGTGGTGCAGTGTCTTGAGGGTTGTAGACCCTAGAAACCAGGGTTCGAATCCTTGCTCAGCCACAGAAACCCACAGGGTGACCTTGGGCAAGCCATACTCTCTCTGCTAACCAGAATTGTCTTCTGGGTCTAGCAGGACTGCTGGCTAAGCAGGGAGGGAGGTGACCCCCTTTCTTGCCTAGCCAGCAGTCCCAACTGACATGGAAGGCAGTCCCTTCCCACCAATGGCTGCTGATGGGGATGGGATGTTGCTGATGCCTAGTATCCATGTCTGGATCTGGGAGTGACTGCCACCAGGTGTTCACCCCTCTCTGAGGTATCACCAAGTGAGCCCCCAGCACACCCCTATTGATACCCCTGAATGGTATCCTGTTTTGTTGATTGTTATCTTATGCAGTTGATTGTTATACTATGCATTTTAATGAATGTATAATTTCCCTAGGATCCCTAGTAGGCCCATAAAAGGTAAAGGTAGTCCCTTGACATGAATGTCTAGTTGTAACTGACTGTAGGGGGCAGTGCTCATCTCCATTACAAAGCCAAAGAGGCAGCATTGTCCGAGGACTGCTCTTGTGGTCATGTGGCCAGCAAGACTGCACCAAAATGCTCGTACAGTGCGCCCGCGCCATACGCGGGTGCGCCATACGCGGCCTTGAGCATACGTGCTCAAGCCGCGGGGCGTGTGTGGGGCGGAAGGGGCGGTGCATCCCATTCGAATTCGCCTTACGCAGAGGGATCCGGAACGGATCCCCCGCGTAAGGCGAGGACGGACTGTACCTATTTATCTACTTGCATTTGCATGCTGTCAAACTGCTAGGTTGTCAAAAGCACACCCCATCATGAAGCACTTGGGCGTCAAATGTCAACCTTCCAAACTTCAGACTTGGCATCTTAACCACTAAGCCACTGCATCCCTTAGTAGGCCAATATATGTCCCCTAATTAGATGCTTTACTTATTTATCCCTCCTAGCTTGCAAGGAGAGTCTGAAAGCCACCATCCTTTCCAAATGTATGTTCCAGGCATTTGGTATTCAGAGGCACACTGTCTCCAAACCTGGAGGTTCTGCCCAGCTCACGTGGCTAATAGCTGCTAATAAATCTGACTTGGTTACATATGGCAACCTTTGTTCTTTAATGTTGATGGATCCTCTTCTTCCCCAAAGCCTTTGTACACTTATCACACCAATCAATAGTACTCGTAAAAACAAACAGCTCAAAATACCCAATTAAAATGGGAGAGCAAAGCTAAAAACAGAACAGAAAAACAGATGGGCGGAAGAATCAAATGCATCTGAAAAGCGTTTTTTATTCCTTATTTATTTATGTATGGCTTAGACAGCACCAGCAGCCCTTTACAGTTGGAAAAGGAAAACAAAAAGAAAGGAGAAGGAAGGAATGCAGCCATGCCTCAGTTAACAAAGCCACTAACAGTGACTCTCCTTTTTAGAAAGGCTTTTTACACCTCTCCTTCTCACCTATTCCTCCTTGCTTTCTGTCTACCCGGAAGGTTTTTTACTGTATCAGTACTGGGAAGACTGTGGAGGAGGGCAAGACAAACACACATTTTCAGTGCCCAATTGCAGCAATGAATCTACAGGAAACAATGCAATACACAAATAGTTTTTTGTGGGTTTTTCGGGCAATACACAAAACTTGAGCTGTGAAAGAATGAGATTCTACTCTAGTTTCTACATGGACAATATTGGACAAATTTTTCGTATACGGACAAATATTTGAAAGGATGTCATATTGAAGATGGAGCAAGCATGTTTTCTGCTGCTCCAGAGACTAGGACACAGAGTTGGGGATGCTTTGATTGAGAGTTCCTCCTTGGCAGAATGGGGTTGGACTGGATGGCCCTTGTGGTCTCTTCCAACTCTATGGAGTTTATCACACTGGGGCTAATTTTGGCATTAAATAGAGATTAAAGTGCATTTAAAGCACCCTGCAAATAAAACAAAAATGGTGAGTAATTGTGCAAATGATTATCATGCACAATTGCGTGTGTGATATGGGAAATGCATTGTCACTAAAATCCGGAAAGTGAAAAGATGTGTGTTAATGCTTCTTTGCGACCACTTTAATGGCGCATTTTGTGCGATGTCGTGTGAAATTGTTTCGAGTAATTACACAATTTTGCCGGGATATTCACAGGAAACTCCTGATCTCCTTTGTGTGATAAAATCCTGAGATTCTATTATCTACTTTGTTATCAGAGGTATAGCTGCAAACAGCTCTATCCCCCTTGTCAGCCCCTTTCCTACACTCTCTGCTTAGACTCTTGTTGGTCCGCTATGCCAGGGCTTGCAGTGGCAAGAGGAGGCAGGCGAAAGCTGCCATATTCCAGCAACCTATTTCTCCAAAGCTTCCCTTCCTCTGTGGCTCATATCATGATCTTTTTCCTTTGCCCAATACTCCCTGTACCACAAAAGTTACGCCAGCATAAAACACAACTAGATTCCAACAGAAGACTAAGGGAAGGGAGGGCATGAGAAGCAGGCAGCCCAACACCAAAATATTAAAGGATCCCTAAAGATGTCTAGCACCTTGGACAGCTCATTAAAAGCACAGGCTAAAATCTGGGCTGGATTTATTGTCAAGGATATTAACAAGGTGGAACCTGTTCAGGGAGGGGGACAAAATAATGAAGGGTCTGGAAATCATGCCCTATGAAGAGCGACTTAGGGAGTGGGTATGTTTAGCCTGGAGAAGGGAAGGTTAAGAGGTGACATGATGGCCATGTTGTAATATCTGAAGGGATGTCACACTGAAGGAGCAAGCTTCAGGGACAGAGCAGTGGATTCCAACTACAGGAAGAGGTTCCACCTTAGCCTTAGGGAGAACCTCCTGATGGTAAGAGCTGTTTGACAGTGGAAGACACTGCCTCAGAGAGTGGTGGAGTCTCCTTCTTTAGTGGTTTTTAAACAGAGGCTGGTTGGCTTGGATCGTGTATTCCTCCATGGCAGAATAGGGTTGGATTGGATGCTCTTTGGGGTTTCTTCCAACTCTGTGATTCTATGATTCTACACCCCTCCAGAAAGGATTCTGGAGCAATATCAGCCTGCTCTATACATAGCCAGCAAGGAATGTTAGCAAACATGCTTGTAAAGATTAATGGCTCTCGTTTGCTTGAGTGCCTCTGTAACTAAATGATGCTATGTGATAAATTATGCCATTTGATGATGTGGGAAAATAGGTCTGGTAGGAGCCCCGTGCACCACTGATTCTCACTGACAGCAGTTCAGGAAGGCTGGGGTGGGAAGCATGTGGTCCTCTGCACATTGTTGTACTGCAGTTCCTAGCATTTCTCATCACTGACAGTGCTGGGTAGGGTTCATGGGAGTTGTCATCTAACCACACCAAGAGGACTTCACAGTTTCTACCTCTCCTCTAAGGTTTCTGGAGGAGAACTTTCTTAACAGACCCAACCATTAGACATGGGGTGCATCTCCACAGTACAAATAATGCAGCTTGGCACCACTTTAAGTGCTGTAGCTCCATCCTACGGAAGCCTGGTATTTGTTGTCCTGCAAAGTCTTTAACCTTCACTGTCCAAGAGTGATGGTGCTTCCACAAAACTACAAATCCCAGGATTCTGTAGGCTGGAGTCATGGGAGTTAAAGTGGTGTCAAACTGCATTGCCTCTAAAGTGTAGACATGCCCACAGTTAGGCAACTTATTCAGGTGGCAGATGAATGATGGTGTGGAGATAACAACAGTGGCAACTCCTTTTCAATTCCCTTCTACTGGAGGAGAACTCTGTTCCCATGCAGTCCACTCTGTACCTCAGGTGAGGCAGAAGAATACTGTCTCATAATCAGAGTCATAATAAGATGCAACAATCATCATAATCAGTTTCTATAAGGCAACATCTTGACCTTTGCCTCAGGCAGCAAAATAGCTTGGGACAGCCCTCTCTCTTAGCCTCGGCCTCGAGCGGTAACATTCATTTTTAAAAATTCTCAGCAGATGTCAGTGAAACCATTTTTCATCTGGTAGCTTTGACAAACTTGCAAAAATCCCCCGGCGTGCCCCGCATTGACTGGAAACTGTGCAGCTTTTCTATGAAACTGCACAGCTTGGCCAGAAGAGGACACAGATTCCTGGAAGCTGCACAACTTTTGGCAGGAAAACAGAAAACTGTGCAGGTTTCATGGAAAGACAACTGCACAACATTCAAATCAGCAAAGGCTGCAGCTTAGTCAGATGGAGTTTTTTTTCCTGCTGTGTAATATTTGCTTTGCACAATGTTCATGTCGGCAAAGGCTACAGCCACAATGTCATTGTGTCACTACATTATTTCCCCTTTCCCCAGATATACAGCAAAACAACAACAACACGGGTGGCTGAGTTTCCCTCAGAAAGCTGTGGTTTCCTCTGCATAGTAAAAGACTGCAAGCATACATTTTCTAGCAAAGCTGCAGTTTCTCAAACTTCCACATAGATTTTTTTTTTAAATTGCAGTTTATATTGTGCCAACAACAACAACAACAAAAAGTCCTTGCAAGTTGTGGGAACTTTTGATGTGCAATTTTCCTTTCTACCTAAGTTTCACAAGGGATCAGGAAACTCCCAATTCAACCCCAGTTTGTCACGTACAGGGATCTTGTAACTCAGAAATCCAGGCTTTCAGTATTAACTCAGAAAAGAAACAAAAGATGTCCACCACAGACATGAGTTGTCGGGACTGATGAATCATTCTCCCATCATTTAGCAGCAGTACTCTATAATACATTGCGAGCAAGCAAAGCTATGACAAGCACATCCAACTCTCTTAACCATGAGAGGCAAGCGGAAGGACTCATCTCCTGACACAGTTGGGAAACTGATGATGAATTCCCATTGCATCCTGAAATTGAAGATGACATGGATTGAACTGGGGAATTTCCATAGGACAAGCAATTCCTCCAACACAGAGCTATGGGCAGACAACTTGATCTTGCTCCTGAAAAGGTTCTGTCCTCAGTTTGGTGTGGCAGCGCCTAAGCTATACAAGGGAAAGGAAGAGGGGGGAGTTACATTCAGAAGTACCCTACCAATTCTTCTCAATTTCAGCCAAAGAGTTGCCTTCTCAGAGCCTTCTCAGGACAGTAGCTAAAAAGTGGCCTCCAATATCCAACTCATATGAAACAGTGGCTGAGATCTTACATCAGGACTTCAAAGCACAGATCCCTTATGACTGTGCTATTCAACTCTTGAGTTGAATGGCAATATAGTGCAGCCTAGGGTTTGCAGGTAGAATCATACAATCCTAGAGCTGGAAGATGCCCTAAAGGTCACCCAATCCAACCCCATTCTGCCATGCAGGAAGACACCATCAAAGCAAATGCCCATCCAGCTCTGTTTAGAAAGAGGGCGACTCCACCATTCTCCAAGGCAGTGTCTCCCACTGTCAAACAGTTCTTACTGTCAGGAATTTCTTCCTAATGTTAATCTCTTTTCCTGTAGTTTGCTCTGGGTCCTATTCTCTGGAGGAGCAGAAAACAAGCTTGCTCCATCCTCAACATGACATTCCTTCAAATATTTAAACAAGACTATCATATCACCTCTTAATTTTCTCTTCTTCAGACTAAACATACTCAGCCCCCGAAGTCACTCCTCATAGGGCATTATAGATTCCAAACCTTTCACCATTTTCGGTCACCCTCCTCTGGACATGCTCCACCTTGTCAATGTCCTTCTTGAATTGTGGCGCCCAGAACTGGACACAATATTCCAGGTGAGGTCTGACCAAAGCAAAATAGAGTGTTACTACGCCTTCCCTTGATCTCAACACTATACTCTTATCGATGCATCCTAATATTGCACAGTGATCCCTTCTTTTACCCGGGGGTTCCGTTCTGGACCCCACCCCCATAAAAGAAATTCCATCTATGCTTGAGCCCCATTAGAAGTAATGGGGCTCATGCTCGTGGTGGCATGGCAAAGCACATGCGCCATGGGCGCACGGACTATTGCTCCTTCTGGCATGTGGCGCTGCTTCTTCCGTCACTGCTTTCAGCATATAATGTGCCCGTGTATGATGCAGACGCACTGTATTGGCTTTTTAGCTGCTGCAACACACTGTTAATTCATGTTCAGCCTGTGGTCTACTAAGACTCCCTGATCTCTTTCACATGTACTGTTGACAAGCCAGGTGTCTCCCTTTCTACATCTGACCCTTTCATTATTTTCTGTAATGCCCTTTATTATGAGGGTTGCCTCTTATTTGAAGTCTGGAAAGCCTGTCCCTTATGTTGACTGAAAATGATGCCAAAAATTTCATATTTTGGTGCATGGGAGTGATGAGAAGAACAGATGTTCTTTATATCTAACCAAATTTGAGATTGAAGTTACTCTGAATTTTAATCAGAGTTGCCAAGCATTTTTTTATACATTTAAAACGAATTCAGGATTGTTGATGTGTGCCAATAAAAAGAAAACAAATAGGGATTTTCACAAAGTGCATCATAAAGTAACTCATATAGAATATAGGCCATATGTTAATTTTACCAGGAAATGCAAGGCAACTTGGACTGAAAACAATATTTTCATTTGGAGTAGACACAATCTTGTTAGCAGCTACTTCCTGACTGTCAGTCCTGTGAATTATTTCACCTGTTCCATATTGCTGCTTTGAATGTCAGGCAACCCTATGTGTGACTGAATCTAAACACCAAATCTGCCATTGGAGGCACAACCCAATGTGTATGTGCATCCATATGCAATGGCACCACATGTACAGCATCACACTCTCATGCCCATGTACCTGGTGCATCAGACAAAAACATACAACTGCTTCCATAGGGAAACTTATGCAAATATGTGAAGCATATGTTTAAAAAATAATAGAATCACCATAGCCCCTTTCCCACACACCTGAGGGTATGTGTATGTTGTGTGTCTTTATGATAACCGTAAGGTGACCCTATCGTGGGATTTTCGGGCAATATTTGTTCAGAAATTTGCCATTGACTTTCCTTGAGGCTGAGAGCATGTGTCTTGCCCAAGGTCACCCAGTGATATTCATGGTGAAGCCGGAATTGAACCCTAGTCTCCAGAGATGTAGTCCAATGATCAAACCACTATGCTACACTGTCTCTTATACACCCAAGACTGGCTTCCAAACAGACATCTGAGCCTGGCTTTGTGGCTTCCAAAGCACAGGGTACATCTATCAGGTAGACCCAATACCCAGAGTCTCATATTTTGGGAGCTATTGGTGCAATCTCTAGTTTTGCAATTTCTATACTCAAATTTTGTTCTAAAACATAAATTAAAATAACAACACAGTGCCATACTTGCCAAAAAGAGGAAATCAATGGATCCAAGAGCAAATGAAAGCTAAACTCTCCCTAGAAGCCAACATGACTTAAATGGAAACTATCACATTTTGAACACATCATGAGATTACATGACTCACTGGAAGAGACAATAATGCTCAATGAAGTTGAAGTAGGAAAAGAGGAAGACAGCCCTACAGGGGGATTGGCTCATTCAAGGAAGCCACGGCCCTGAGTTTGCAAGACCTGAGCAGAGCTGTCCATGACCAAGGCTCCTGCAGGTCTCTCATAAGCTTTCATAGATGGCCATAAGTTGAAGTTGACTGGACAGCAAATAATAATAATAATAATAATAATAAATTTTATTTATACCCCGCCCTTCCATGGAAATGATCAGGGCGGCTTACAAGATTTATAAAAAACAGTACAATACAAGATTAAAATCTAATATAAGAATTAAAAACAGTACTACAAAAAACAGGAACAGGAAAACAATAAAATAGGAAAATACACATGTCAGGGGCAAAGGAAATGAAAATGAAACATCGATCCAGGGTCAAAGGGAAAAAGGAAAAGGGGGCAGGAAAATAATAAACAAATTAAGGTGGGAAGGCCAGCCGGAAAAGGTATGTTTTCAACTGTTTTTTAAAAACAGCTAATGAGGCGGCGGAGCGAAGCTCTACAGGGAGCTTATTCCAAAGGGGAGGGGCAGCAGTAGTAAAAGCCCTCTGTGAGGTCCGTATATGATTGGACCTAGGGACCTCCAACAGTTTAGTCCCAGAAGTTCTGAGTGTGCGAGGCGGATTATATGGGGACAACAGTTCCGAGAAGCTAAGATCTCAGGTACTTCTGAACAAGCCTTGACCATGCCAGGTGGAAGAACATGCTAAAATCCAATCCTTCACCATACCACCATACCGCTAGGATATTTCCAAGGTGGGACTTTCAAATGGGATGCTTCAAAGGACTCCAGCATTCAAGGCAATGTTGCACATCCAAAATTCCCAAAGCACCTCAGATGTGAACTCATGAGAGCTCCACATACCTTTTTGGCACATATGCCTTTCAAAGCTGAAAACGTGCAGCCAGGTTTTAATTTTGCTAACTCCGAATTCATGAATTTGAAATTTGGTGCTTGTGCTTAATTTGCTCCCATTATCTGGGAAATTTGCAACTCCCTTTTCTGTTAGGCTTCAGGGCACGTTACTTGATTAGCAAATGCCCTACTTGTCCAATTATTTCAAAATCCAGGTAATTCAGCTCCTGCGCATTTAAATTTGTGATTCACTCAGTACAAAAGGGAGGGGGGTAATAATAATTCCAAGTTAATTTGAATTCATATGCCAAGGCCGCCTGTAGCTGTGAATATTCATCCAAGGAAAAACAGGTGCTCAGATCTCATCTGTGGACTTGGGAGGGGAAGAAAGCACTGTTTGTTTTTTCTCCAAGCTGTGGAGTACATGGGGTTTAGCAATAACAGACTTGCTACCCACGTTTTCACATTTCGCCTACTGAAGTTCACCGAGTTTGCCCTCCATCGCATACGTGCGACGGCAGCAATTAATTCAAATAACATTTTCAAAACCAAAACAAACCCCCCCAACATCACGATTCCAATTGAGCCGAAAGAGAAGGAGGGGAGGGAAAAAAAGTACTTTTACCCCTCCTCCCCCCCAAAACTGGTTAACATTGGAGGATGGTCTCCCAGAGAGAAACATTGCGCATGTGCATCTACACACACATACACACAAGATTCTGCTGCATGCATCAATCACTGCAGGCAGTGCAAGTGTGTAAGCTAGGCACAATGTACAGTGCGTAATGGATTTCGGAGCAGGCTACCCTTTCTAGTTTCCTCCTCTCCATCTGTCAACTGCTTAGGGAGGCAAAAGGCTGAACAGAGATAGGAAAGAGAAGGAGGAATGCACAGAGCCTGAGAGGTGCTAGAGAATCAAATGTTCCTTAAGGCAGAAGCTACAGTGCCGTAGCTTCAATCTGGAGCAGTTGTTGCTGGGATTGCTATTAATATTATTGCTCTTATGTGCCTTCAAGTTACAGCAATTCCCCTTTTTTCACTATCTTAACTATACCGTCAAGCTTGGAAAAGTTGCTTTCAGGGGGTGGAAGTCCCAGAATCCCTCAGCCAGCCCAGCTAGTACCTCCTGGTGTGCCTTCAAGTCGTTTCCGACTTATGGTGACCCTGTGGCAAACCTATCATGGAGTTTTCTTGGCAACATTTATTCAAAGGGGCTTTGCCTTTCTCTGAGGCTGAGAGATTGTGATGTGCGCAAAGTTATCCATTGGTTTCCATGTCTGAGCAGGGATTTGAACTCTGATCTCCCAGGATCTTAGTCCAACACTCCAACCATCCCACCATTTCTCTGACGATGCCATCCACGGATGCTGGTGAAACGTCAGGAATAAACTCTTCTCAAACATGGCAGCATAGCCTGAAAAATGCACAAAAAACTAAGTCATATTTGACTTATGGAGACCCTAAGGTGAATCTATTATGGGGGGTTTCTTGGCAGGTTTCTTCAGAGGGAGTTTGCCATCGCCATCCTCTGAGGCTGAGAGAGTGTGACTTGCCAAGCTCACCCAATGGGTTTTTGTGCTTGAGCAGGGATTCGAACCTTAAGCTACAAATCAGGAACAGTGGTTTTGGTGGTAACGGTGGCTGTTTATCATTCTCTTGTGGTTTCCCAGCCAAACAGGTGTTACTGACTGGAGTTTTGCATTATCAGTGATTAGGATCTTATCCAAAAATCCAGGAATTGGTGAGATCTCCTTGGATATTGTGACATGTTCCAAGAATGATCTATGCAAATAATATGACTTGCCATCCAGAAAGAACATGTGGGAACTGAAGTCTGAAAAACCTGTGGAAAATTGGTGTAAAAGCCCTGTGGGACTTTGAGATTCACACCGACGATGACAACATAATATGCCAGACATAACTGCATTTAAGAATAACAATAACAACCGTTCCAGATTCCTCCCTGAGATAGGAAACTGAAGATGCTTACAAATTTAAAATCATTGCAATTGCATACACCAGAAAGGATTAAAACAAAACAGCATTGGTAAAATAAAATGAGCCAGTGTGGTCTAGTGGTTTGAATGTTGGACAATGACATTTGAGATCAGAGTTCGATTCCTTGCTCAAGCATAAAAACCCACTGGGTGTCCTTGACCAAGTCACACTCTCCCAGCCTCAGGATGGCAATGGCAAATCTCCTCTGAAGAAACTTGCCAAGAAAACCCTGTGATAGGATTGCCTTAGGGTTGTCATAAGTCAGAGATGACTTGGAGGCACACAGCAACAACAACTCTCTTAAAAGCCCTTTCCTTAGAAACCTTCAGTTTTAAAAGCCTGTTAGAATAAAAAAAAGTATAATTACATATTATACAGAAAGCTGGATTAGATTCAGGTGAAAACTGGGGAAAGGAGCATCAACAATTTAAATGTGCAGATGATACCATATTACTAGAAGGAAATAGCAAACAATTGGAACTGATGACAGTCAAGGGACAAAGAGCAAAGGCAGGGTTTCAGCTGAATATTAAGAGGACAAAAATAATCACCATAGGAGAGTTATATAACTTTGAAGTTGGTAATGGAGACATTGGTTGCATCTACACAGTAGAAATAATGCAGTTTGACACCACTTTAAGTGCTGTAGCTCCATCCTATGGAATCGTGGGATTGGGGTTTTAAAGTCTTTAGCCTTCTGTGCAGGTGCTTCACAAAACTACAAATCCCAGGATGACTTCTTCTTCTTCTTCTTCTTCTTCTTCTTCTTCTTCTTCTTCTTCTTAACCTTTATTTATAAAGCACTGTAAATTTACACAGCGCTGTACATACAATCTTTTCAATTAGACGGTTCCCTGCCTTCGGGCTTACAATCTAAAAAGACATGACACAAAAGGAGAAGGGAGTGGTGGAGGGAAAGAGTAAGAGGTCCAGCAGTTCCTCTCTACCTCCGAGGCCTGGACCAAGGCAGATGGACTGGAGGGAGGGCTTGGCTTCATAATGGTTGGTTAATCTTCTTCCAGGGAAAATACATACTCTCATGTCTTCAGTGTCTACAAAAAGAGTCTGGACAGCAAGCTGTTGGGGATTCTTTAGTGGAAGATCTTGCATTGAACAGGGGACTGGATTTAATGGCCAACGAGCCCCCTTCCAACTCTGTGATTCTATAAATGCTCTACAAGCGGATTGATTCAATTAAGGAAGCCAAGGATCTGAGTTTGCAAGGTCTGAGCAGGTCAGTAGGTGACTGGGGATGTTGGAGCTCTCTCATTCCTAGGGTCAAAGTCAACTTGATGGTCAACAACCTCTCAGTCCTCTCTTCCCCAGGCTAAATATACCCAGCTCCCTAAGCCATTCCTCAGAGTTTGGTTTCCAAATCTTTTTCTATCCTCCTCAACCTCGTCTGGATATATTTCAGCTTGTTGATATACCTTTCAAATTCTCATGCCCAGAACTGGCCAGAATCTTTCAGGAGAAATCTGTGAACATAGAATGTAATGTGGACACTATACTTCTGTGAACACAGCCTATAATTGCGTTGGTTTTTTGGCCACCTCGTCATACTCTTGTCATATTTAGTTTATCGCCTAATGCAACTTGAGTCATCGTGCTTGTTATAACTTTTAAAAAGTAGTTATGATTAGTCTGGCATGACTTGTTTTTAAGACATTCACACTGGCATGTCAGGACCACAGTATTCATTTCAAAGTACTCATGGGCCAACTGCTTACAATCTGTTCTAGAACCATTGCTGATACTGACACTGCACTCACTGGTTGGTAGTGGCTTGGATCCTCTTCCCTTCCTTATTGAAGATGGGGACAACATTTACCCATCTCTAGCCTGCAGAGAAGTCACCTGCTTTCCAAGAATTCTCAGAGATGATATATGGAAGCTCTGGGATTACAGCTAGAAGTTCTTTTGGTGCCTATGGATGCATTCATCTGGCCCTGGAGTTCTGAATTCATTCAAAGTAGCTAGGCAAAATTATGCAGCATATTTAGATTACATTTTTTCAAGTCACGCTACCTAGAGGTTGGGAATTATTTTTATAGGAGAATAGTATCCATATGAAAGAAGTGTCCAGATAAAGGAAAATAATAATCCTGCTCTTTTCTGCTTTGGTCAGATCTCACCAGGATGCCTGTGTCCTGTTCAAGATACCACAGTTTAAGAAGGATATCGTCAAGGTGGAACTTGCCCAGAGAAAAGCAACCAAGATGATGGAAGGTCTAGAAACCAAGCCTTATGGGGAATGACTTAGGGAGCTGGGTATGTTTAGTCTGGAGAAGAGAAAAGTGAGATATGACATGATTGTCATCTTTAAATGTCTAAAAGGAAGTCATGTGAGAAGATGGAATGAGCTTGTTTTCTGCTGCTTCAAAGACTAAGACACAAACCAGAATAGAGTGGCTCTATTACTTCCCTTGATCCAAACACTATGCTCCCATGGATTCAGCCTAGTTATCATATTGGCTTTTTCAGCTGCTACATCACACAGTTGACCCACACATGTCTGTAAGACTCCTGTAACAACAATTAAGTATGTTGTAAAACAAGTGTCCTTCAATAGATGGGATCTTCCCCTTGTGGCCCAAAGGGGCATGCTCAGGTCAAACAAGTAGATTCAAATAATAAGAAAAGAGAGTCCACTGAAATGTCAGGAAGAATTTCCCAGTGGTGTCACTAGGGGGGTGCAGACCATGCCAGATAAAACCTCAGAGGTGGGTATCACCCAGTGTGCTGGTGGAAAAGGGCTGCCATCTGGGTCTGGTGGCTCTGCTGGCCAGTGGGAAAGTGAGTCCTCCTATTCCTGCCCAGCTAATAGCTCTGCCAGACCAGGAAAGGCTGCAGGGTGGCAGGAGCTGCCCATTCCTGCCAGTGCTTACTGGTAGGAAGGGGCTGCCTTCTTAGTTTGGGGCCTGGACTGGCCAGGCAAGAAAGCAAGTTGCCTCCTTTTCCTGCCCCACCAGCAACTCCACGAGCCACAGAGAAGGCTGTTGAAGAGAGAAGGGGGTGTCTTTAAAAAAGATCCACATTATGTGTCAAATATACTAGATATGCCGCTGGCAATTCCTGACGTAAGAGCTCTTTGAGAGGAGAACAGACTGTTTCAATGGGTGGCGGAGTCTCCTTCTTTTGAGGTCTGTAAACACTGGTTGGATGACCACCTCTCAGGAATGTTTTACTGATACAGTCTTGCATGGCAAGGGGTTAGACTAGGTGGCCCTTGGGTCATCCCTTCCAACTCCTATGATTTATTATTCTATTCATGAAAAGGACCTTTCCCAAGCACTGGGATTAGTTTTGCCCCACCCCACAACTCAAGGAAGATGGGTCCAAAAGATTCTAAATGAGCACAAGCATTGAAAAAAGAAAAACATGCCTTGAACACATTTGCACAATACAGATTTTTCCCCTTTCTTGGCTTCTAATTCTGACCCCATCAGCTGCCTCCTACTTTGGAGAGAGCATTGCAAAAGGATGTATCTGTACTTACGGCAAATATTTAAATTTTGGAAAAACCCTCCCTTCCCCCTTCATATTTTGAATGCAAAGTGACATTGAATCCAGTCCCACGTATGAACTTGACAAGGCTGTGATCATCCTACTATTATTATTTCCTATACAGAGACAGGAAAGCAGTAAAATAGCACATGAGCAATGCTCCTTCATTCAAAAGTATCAACTGCTTACCTTTCTATGCCTTACCCCAAAGAGCGACACCTGTCCACTTAGTCTAAATCAGGAGCTGCCAGAAGGCACATACCCCTTTGCCCACATTCACCCAGATGGGAGGATATCTCCAAGGGTTTCCTGTTTTTAAGTTGGGGCACTAATGCACCTGTTCATGGTCGCATCCATTCACAGGTGACTGAAACACCATGTCAAGCATTAAACATGAATTTGAAAGCCATCGTCAAGTGAAACTCTCGATCAATGAGAGCTGGTATCTAGTGCCTGATATGCCACATTAGTGTCACTCCAAAGTGTTTGGAGAGAGGCAAAAAAGAGAAATGAAGGAGAGGGAAAAAAAGAGACAGAAAGGTGAAGTGTCATTTGTGAAAAGGCCAATGAAAAGAAGAAGGAAACATGGGGCAAGAATAAGAGTTATACCCACTGGTCCCCTGATACCAAGGATTGAACAGAGATCTAACAGAGAGTGAAAAGGAGATATACAACTGCATTGAATTTTATTTTGTGGCGTGTGGAGTTTTCCATCTCCGAAGTGTGCTGTATCCATTTTGGGTTTTATTCCAGACTTTAAAGCAGAGGTGAGAATTTTCCACCCTAAGGCTAGATGTGGCTCTTGGAGGGTACCCAGTGTGTCCCTTGGGACCTCCACTCAGCTCCTTAAGCCTCCAGCGCATACACAGATCCCAAAGTTTTCAGGGGAAAAATGCTTTTTGCTCAAATCCTTGGGGGTTTTTTAGATCAAAAAATTTGACAGAACATTTTAAAAAGGCTCTTTTGCAGAGGTTCCTCTGCCCCGAAATGGCAAGAGCTGCCTTCCCAAATACCCCTAAAAGTAACTATGAATCATGTAATATCATTTCTCACCATCAAAATGGCAGTCACAACAGTGCAGCTCAAGCCCTTCTGGAGCCAGTTTTAAAGGAACTATCCAAGTTACAGACTTTATTTGGGAGTTAGGATTGGGCACATTGGGCACTTCCTTTCAAGACTGGAATAAAACTGGGCACAGCTTCACCACCTCTCTGAAAAGATGGAAGTCACCAGCTGCCCCTGTGTCTATGGGGGAAAAAAAGATGATGGCTACTTCCCCGTTCCATGTCGGATCTCTGGGCCAGACTGGACTGGATATTGGGAGACCGGAGATCGGATTTCCTCTTTTTAAGAACAAAACCACCACTGCATCAACAGAGTTGAGCAAGATATACACGGCTGATGACTGGTTAAGCATGACAAGATTAATAAATTATGGCTAGAATTCAGCACAGGATTCACGATATATACTCAAATATAAGTTGACCGCATATATAATTTGAGGTAGGTTTTGGGGGCAAAATATAGATTTTGATATGACCCATGTATAAGTCGAGGGTGAAGCTAAGGACATGAAATATGAAGGATCTAAAGGATGAAGCAAATGAAAACAATGCCAAAGAACTTACATAATTCAAGCAGACATAACTATTTATGCTCATACTAAAGCTGGATAGATGAGAGTAGAAGGGGGTCAGTGCTTCCAGGCCAGATTATATTCTTGCCTTTCACTATACTAGAGGATGGTTCCTTTTTTATAGAAGAGTTTATATACAGTAAAGTCTATCCTCCATATCCACAGATTTTTTATCCATGGATTCAAGCATCCACAGCTTGAAAATATTAAAAAAATATATAAAGAATATATAAAGAAACCTGGCTTTTGCTATCAATGGGGGCTCCTGGAACCAAAGCCTAGCAGATACCAAGGCCTCACCGTACTTATACTGACCCAGGTTTAAGTCGACCCTGGTTTTGGGGCCAATCTTTCAGCTATATTTTCTAGACTTATACATAAGTATATAAAGTAAGTCTTTGTAAGTGGATTCATGTATGTGAGAAACAAAATTGAATAATTTCACAATGTCCGTACACATCTAAGTACTGCTGTGTCATTACAACATATGGCTATTCATTGCTCAGCCAATGCAGTGATGGATGCAACACAGTCCTGATGGGCAAAGGCGTCAGGAGCATATGTCTTGCCATACTTGCTGATCATATATTATGTATATGCTTTGAATTAAGTGGTTGTGTTATAGGAGTGGTGATACCAGATGGAAGGAGTGTTATCTTTTGAGGCTGGCTAACAAGCAGATGTGAGCGAAGAAGAATGCATTTTGAATTGTCAAAGTCCAGTCAGTGGGAATGCTTGGTAGGAAGAGGAAAAGGAGGGGCAATCCTGGGAACAGGATTGTTTTGATTTAAAGGCAAATTGCTATGGGCTTTTGCTATATTCTGTAGACAGAAATGCTTCAGTCCTGTCAATATTGTTTATGCTGTGAACATCTCTGGTTTGGAAAAAAAGTTTTCTGAACCTTCCTGAAAACTGTGTTTCTGATCTGAAGACTGCCAATATATAGTACAGTCAGCCCTCCATGTTTGCAGCTTTGACTTTTGCAGATTTGATTAGTCACAGATTTGAGTAATATGTTCTCTCTAGGAATCTCTAGGTCCATCAGCATGGCTTTGCAGGAAGCTGACCATAGAGTCGCAATAGAGGCCCTGGAGATTCTTAAAGAAAACACATCCCATGTGTTTCTATGGCCAACCTCCAGTGGATGTTGACCATAGCGTAGCACTACAGGACCTAGAGATTCCTAGATAGTTGATCGCTCAGGTTAAAAAAAAAAAAGTGGGTTTTTTTTTGCAATTTTTCCACTTTCATGGGGGTCCTGCGTCCCAATTCCAGCAAATGTGGAGGGCCTACTGTGTTGTAATGTGCACCCAATGCTCATCAGGGCACTCCTAGTGAGCATCATGACACTGGCTATGAAGTGCTGGAATACAGCAGGAGTGTGCAATGCACATCAGAAGTGCCTGACTTGGATTAAAAGTGTCCAAAGCATATCAGATGTTCTTGATGTGCATCGGAAAAGTTCTATACGCACCAGAAGTGCCCAGTGTGCATCACAAGTGCCCAATGAGCATAAGAAATGCCCAAGGTATATCAGAAATGAACAGCGTGCAACAGAAATGTCAAGTGCCCAATAAGCATCAGAAATGTGCAAGGCATATTGGACGTGTACAGTGTGCGTCAGAAGTGTCCAGTGCTCATCAGGAATGCCTGATGCACATCAAAAGCACCAGATGTGTATCAGCACTCCCCTGCTAGTGCCTGGATGCACATCTTTGCAATTCATTAACAGGGTTTTTATGCATCCCTGTCATGTAGCTATGGCTATGTAAAGTTACAAAACATAGACTGTAATGTAGAATCCTGGGCTAGAGACTCAACCAAACTAAACTCTGATGAACAAATGATGAATTCAAGAAACTGTTGCTCAACCAGAGATATCCCCCCCTCTTTCCAACACAGATATAAAAATCTGGGATTCATCAACCAAGTATCAAAATGGCTACGGGGAATATTTGAAAGAGATGGATTGAGGTTTGTGGGTTTTTTTTTAAGAAAAGCAATAGAAGCCTTTCTTTTACGGAGACAGCATCAAAATGCATTTTGCCACCCATGATGCAATACCGGAACATCTCATCTCGTTTACACTGTTGTATTTGAAGAGATAGAAAGTCCCAGAGGACTTGCCACAGTACTACTTTGCTTGCCCTGTTTCTGAAAATATGCAGTAGCAGAAAAACCACATCTTCCCTCTTTAATAAAGGATCAAGAGTATCAGTCTTAGGGGAGAAAAAGATTTTCCCGTCAGTAGATGCCATTATGAAAGCAATGCGACATGTCACTGATTTAGTAATAACTTGAGCAAAGCAGTATCAGATGTACCTTGACATTTTACACCCTTGACAGTTATCTAGATAACTAAATGCGCTCCCACATATGCGTATCAGAATTTATTCATATACTAGATCCACAAACAGCATGGAAAAGTTCACTGCAACAATTAATTAATCTTTTGGAAGACTCTGGCCCTTTACAAACAAACAAAACCCCACAACTCTCAATGTTGCTACCTTCAGCAATGATACCATTGCATCACCTATATTTACCAGTGAACATGGAAAAGTTGGTTTTTAAGGACTACAATCCCCAGAATCCCTCAGCTAGCATGGTCTCTAGCTGTGCTGGCAGGGTGGATTCTGTAGCCCTCCCTCCTCAAATCACTTTTCCAAATCCTCCTAGACTCAGTGTGGGCCAGCTTTTACCTTGTTCAATTGTTTCTCCTAATATATTCATAAAGGACTGGGTGGGCAGATGAGTATAATAAATGTACCCATTCAATCTTCTTTTAATTGGTATCTGTCCACTAGCCATGCCAGCTATTCTGGGAACTGTCCTCACTAGCCAGCCAGTGAAGGAGAATTTTGGAAAATCCATTAAGGTTCATGAACGAAGTCTAATAAACTCAGAAGTTTATTTAACAACACAGTGCCAGGTAGACTCTGGTTCAGCATCCTGTTGTTGTTGTTGTTGTTGTTGTTGTTGTTGTTGTGTGCTTCCAAGTTGTTTCTGACTTAGAGCGATGCCAAGGCGAACCTATCATGGGATTTTCTTGGCAAGATTTGATCTGAGGTAGTATGTCATTGCCTTCCCCTGAGGCTGAGAACATGTAACTTGCCAGGGTCACCCAGCGGATTTCATGGCTGAGCGGGGAATTGAACCCTGGTTTCTAGAGTCGCAGTCCAACACTCAAACCACTATGCCATGCTGGCTCTCATTATTATTATATTTATATTGATATCCTGCTCCCCCTCCAGAAATGGGACTCAAAGCAGCTCCCTATTTAAAAGAACAATACATATGAAATATGAGCACTAAAACAGAATTAAACTACTGTATTACAGTATTAAAATGCATCACACAACAAAAGGATCAAATGCAATTTAAAAAGATAAAAGCTATTAAAAACAGTTGTTAAAACATTACAGCACCCCTTAGCCCTTTCTTTAAAAACTTGGTTCTAAAAGGCTGCATGAGTAAAAGGATTTTAGCCTGCCGATAGAAGGACAAGGAGGAGATCATTCCGTCCCCCTTAGGAAGGGATTTCCAAAATCTAGGGGCAGCCATTGAGAAGGTCCTCTTTTGAGTCCCCACCATAAGTTGGAAATGATTTGAAGGCACCTGAGAACAAGTCACAAGCCAGGCTGGCTGAGGGATTCAGGGCGTTCCAATCTTTAAAAAGGGGGGAAAGCAACTGGTCCAAGCTTAGCTTCAGTGCAGTATTACAATAATTACAAAGGAAAACCATTGGGTTTTGAAGGTGACCCCATTATTCTGTCTGGTATGAGAAAAGCTCTCCCTGCTTTTCACATGATCGATCTGAAAACTTCTCTGGCAGCAAGACTGGGATCTTCATCTCTCTGGCACCAGAGAGAGAAATAGGAGACTCTCTTGGCTGGATAAACCCTCCAATATGAAAAAACTCTTCGGACTCCATGAAAATTGTGACAGCAGTGGAGGTGATTATTTTTTCACAGAGGCGTCATGCTTTTCCCCAATCCTCAGATGCCTCCCAGCCAAATAATAAAAAGATGTACAGAAAAATGACTGGAGGCAACTGCTTTAATAAATCAAGGCACCCATCCGTCCAAGCAAAGGCAGTTTGGGAGCTTGGAGCTTATCGTGTCGACAGGCGGTCTGTCTGCCAACCTCACACACCGTCTGTCTTGATCTCATAGACTCCTTCACACTCTGTCTCCACAGGGGAGCTTCTGGGGAGGGTTTATTCCTCCTATGACGCCCCATTGTTATCTTGCCTGGAAGGCAACCGGAGCATGCGTCCCACTGTAGGTCACCCATGTCTCCTTGCAGCTGGTGAGGGCCACTGGCCTGGACAAAGCCCCCATTTCACAAAGGCGCTAATACATAATCCCAGCATGACTGAACAAACAGCTTCACACACCCTTATTTGCTTTGTGCAGGCAGGGGAAGCGACGTGAGCACTGTCGATATTTGTTTGCATCTGTCAGCAGCGGTGACTTCTCAACAACACCCCACCACACAAACACACACACACACAAATCATAAAGCACACACTCTATGGTCTCTAAAATCCATATTCGTGAATCAATTTGATGTTTTTAGCAGGTGACCCTTGCAAGAAAATGTTTTGGAGGTCATCATCCCAAGAAAGAAGTTGGATTGCATTCAGACAAGACAGAGTCAACAGGGACAGCATAAGAAACCAGCAGTGCTGCTGGAGAGGTCCAGTAGCATTTGTTGTTGTAATTTCCGAATTATGGAGACCATAAGGTGAACCTATCATGGAGTTTTCTTGGCAGATTTCTTCAGAGGGGGTTTGCCATTGCCATCCCCTGAGACTGAGAGAGTGTGACCCAAGGTCACCCAGTGAGTTGACATGGCCAAGCTAGGATTCGAACCACATCTGAGTATTCCTTACCTAAGAAAAACATTTGGAACTTGGTTTGCTATAAGATGACAGGGGACTTGAAGGCATATACACACATCATGTTACCTCTCAGTCTTCTCTTCTCCAGGCTAAATATATCTGACTTTCTAAGTCGTTCCTCATAAGGCTTGGTTTTGAGACCTTTGATCATCTTGGTCACCCTTCTTGATTCTATGAATCCACTATATGGATTCCTATGAATCCACTATAGGTTTAAACCTGAAGTCTCAAGGAACAATTCAAGGTGATGAAACCTATTCCTCAAATACATTGGTTCTCAATGGTTGAAACTTCCCCGCCTAGAATTCATGACCACTGGACATGCTAGCTGGGAGCTCAAGTCCCAAATATTTAGAAGACCAAAATTTAAGAGTCACTGAGGCAGGGATTATGCTCCAGGAATAGAGTATGTCATTCTCCCACTCATAGCTTTCAGGCTGTTGTGCTAAGCTGTAGTTAGAAAACCCAAATGTAAGAAACCCAAAGCGATCATGCATTATGCAGTAGCAGACAGTCCCACACTTGCGTTGCGCATGGATGCAGTTGCTCCTTAAAACTGCATTTATAAAACAGAAGGATGGGCTGAAGATCAAGATATACATGGGTTTCAATTTCCAGATTTGCATTGGATAGGCAACACTGCTCTCTTAACAGAAATAATGGCATCATTTTGACACTAATCAAATGGCAATAATGACATTAATGGAAAATAATGAGACATAACATTCAGATCCACACCCCTGGTGAAGCACAGTATCTTCTTCTCCCCCAGATGTGAAGCGGTAGGAAACAGGCATCTCTAGATTGTCTGAAGCGGTTGAATAAACACCACCATTTCTATATGCTTTCTTCTTTTCCTTTTTTTACAGCCCATCAGATCTGTGAATTCCTTGGAGATCCCGATCTTTGCAGACAATCTACTTCTGCTGGACTTTTTCCCACCGCTTGCTGGCTGCAAAAGAAGCCAAGCATTTGGGGAGGGGTGATTTATTTCATGCAGACCGGGCTATCAGCCCAGCGGTCCTCCTGCATATGATGCCTCTGTACTTGAACCATTCCACAAACAGATGTCATGACACCCACCACAAAAACAACCCGTTCCCCTCCACCAATCTCTGTGGGGAAACAACATGACTAGGGTGGATCCTTGTCACAGTGGCAGCTCTGAAAACAACATTCTAATCCAAGACACACAATGCAAAGGGGGAAAGATGCACTAAAGTAAAGGTAGGCAAATTCTGTGGATTATTGGGGGGAGGGGATTGTTGCTTTCCTACAATGTTGAGGTCCACATCCCAGTAAAATCCCCAGAGGGCTGGCTGTACCCCCATGGGTACACATGATCGTACATGGGTACAACTAGCATGGTGTAGCGGTTTGAGAGTTGCACTATGGCTCTGGAAACCATGGTTCGACTCCCAGCTTGGCCATAAAACCCACTGAGTTTCCTGACCACTTGGGTAAGTCACACTTTCTCAACCTCAGGGAAGGCAATCGCAAACCACCTCTGAACAATGCTTGTCAAAAAATTCCCATTGCCTTAGAGTTGTCATAAGTCCGAAAGGAGATTTCTAGCCTAAAACAAGCCTGGAAAGGATGAAATTGGAATTACATAAAAATTGCTAATTGAAATTTCTGAAGGTGAATTTTGCCATTTGGAGAGTATCTGAATAAATCTGGTCAAGAAAACCCCATGATAGTTTTGCCTAAAGGTTGCCATAAGTCAGAAATGATTTGAAGGTACACAACAACAGCAACAACAATAATAGGAACAACAACTGGGTAACTGCACTGGGGTCTCTGGGCGGGCTGCATAAGGCCCATGCGCTGCTCTTTCTCCTGAATCAGAAAGAAGGGAAGGTGAACTGGTGAGTTGCAACTTTCCACAAGCCACTAAATTCTTCCTGGTTGTATTTATTCAGAATACATCACTGAAAGACAGGACAGACCATGCAAAGTTCACAGAATGAATAGCTAGGAAAGGAAAACTGGGGTACTATAAGTAAAGAATTAGCCAACTCTGAGCTTATATAAGCTTTCAGCTGACTTTGGGTGCATTTACACTGTAGAAATAATGCAGTTTGACGCTAGTTTAAGAGCTGTAGCTCCATCCTGATTCTCCTGAGTCAGAAGGAAGGGAAGGGAAAGTGAGCTGGTGAGTTACAATATTCACAAGCCAATAAATCCTTCCTGGTTGTACTTATTTAGAGGGCTTCACTAAAAAACAGAGTAAGAGATGCAAGAGATTCCACCTCAACATTAGGAGGAACTAACTGACAGTAAGGGCTGTTCGACGGTGGAATAAACTCCCTCGGAGTGTAATGGAGTCTCCTTCTTTGGAGGTCTTTAAGCAGAGGCTGGATGGCCATCTGTCAATGGGGGTGCTTTGATTGAGATTTCCTGCATGGCAGAATGGGGTTGGACTGGATCAGAGCCCTTGTGGTCTCTTCCAACTCTACGATTCTATGATTCTATGGTCTAGAATTGCTACATTTCTTACCCTATCAAAGAAATAAGGTATTCTTATAAATACTGCATTGGACATCATGCACTGGAAAATTATATTGGTTTGATCCCAGTTTAACTGCATTGGCTCTATTCTACAGAAACCTGGGATTTGTCACCAAGTCAAGTTGCCTTCCCTGGAATTACAGTATGAGAGTGTTCTGACAGAGTATTATGAGTATCCCATGAAACTATAAATCCCAGGATTCCAAAGGATGTAGCCATGGCAGTTAAACTTGGATCAAACTGCTATAATTGGGTAGCATGGATATGATCAGCTACTTTTACAAAGTAAAAATGGAGAATGAATCAAGTTACATAAGAATGGTTGGAGCCCCTGGATCCCTCAATAGTCAGAGGTTGTTGAAATGCAAACTAACTAAAGAAATGCTCTGTAACCTTTTCTTTAACCTTTTAAAATCATTCATAATATGTGCGATTTCACTCTAAACTCCACATATTTGTTATGCACGCTTTGGAAACACCCAAAAAGATCTTAATGGCAACTCAAATAAGTGAAGAAACATGAGATCACAAAAGTTAAAGAAAGAAAAAGGGCCTTAATGACTTCTCAAAATGTGTTTCCCTGGATGTGGCTGGACTACCATTCCCATCAGCCCCAGCCAGCATACCCAGTACTCAGAGATACTGGAAGTTGTATAGAATCATAGAGTTGGAAGAGACCCCAAGGGCCATCCAGGTCACTGTCCAACGCCATTCTGCCATGCAGGAACTTTCAATCAAAGTATATCCAACCTCTGTTTAATGTCTTCCAAGGAAGGAGACTCCACCACTCTCCAAGGTAGTGTGTTTCACTGTCGAACAGCTCTCACTGTCAAGTTCCTCCTAATGTTTAGGTGGAATCTCTTCTTGTAGCTTGCATCTATTGTTATCTCCCTGAAATGAGCCTGCCCAAGCATGTCTCATGCAAAAAGTTCATGCATGTGGTGTTGAACTGTTTTAACCTTCATGGTCTTGTAAAGTTGTTCAATATGTTTTAGTCTATGGACATCATCATACAAACCCCATTCTTGCAGCAACTGTGTCGGATTTTTTTGAAAAAGGAACATAATGGGTTCAGAGCAGCCAGTATCGCACATCTTTGTAATTGCTGCCATTATGCTCCTTCCCTGACTTAGCCCCATCTCCCTGCCCTATACCCTACCCAGCACACCTTTGGGTTATTTTATTTTTATTTAGTTTTCTTTTAACTTTTTCCATGCAGTTCCAAAATTCTGCTATTGCAATGTAAATTTTAAAAAGAAGAAAAGAAATAGGAGGGAAAAAATGAAAAGCAACCAGCCTGCTTAGGAAGAGCAAGAGGGAAGGAAGGGGTACAGGGGGAAAGGAGGAGACATTGACACAACAGCTGCATCCACACTGAAGAATTAATGCAGTTTGACACTACTTTAACTGCCATGGCTCAACTCTATGAAATTCCATGACCCTTGGTTTGTTGTGGCAGCAGAGCTCTCCAACAGAGAAGGCCACGTATCTCACTAAACTACAATACCAAGAATTCCATAGCATCAAGCTATGGTGGTTTAAGTGGTGTCAAACTGGATTATTTCTGCAGTGCAGATGCAACTTACATGATTGCCAATATCAGAACTGTTCTGGCAGCAACATTTTGCACTGGGGATTGGCACAATTGGGAGGTCATTGACAGCTTTTCCCCAATAATGAAAAGGGGGAACCATGCTTGGGAGATGCAGTAGCTACAGGCCAGAGGTGTCGTCATGCAATAAGAAATGCCAAAGCTGCTTTTTCCCATGTCTAACCACGGTTTAAAAGCTGCATATAGTAATCTCCTATTTCAGTTGTTTCTATTGTCTGAAACTGCTTTGAGCTGCTTATATTGATCTTACCTGGCTGCCACCCTCAGATCTCATGATATAAGGCAGGACGTAAATGGCCTGCAATGATCTGGAAACCCCCTGAAATATTGGTCAAGGAACCTGTTAGATGTGCCAACATTCTTTCAATTGCACAAAGAACCCTTTCTAGGCCTGCCAAACTCTGTTGATGTGCTGCATGCAAAGCAAACACACTCCCCACAACTACACAGAGAATTACGTGCGAGTGCCAGAGAAAGTGGATTATAATGAGAACCCATGAAAGTGCATGATGAAACAGATGTTAGTTTTAAATGTGCTATCAGATTGTCTCTGTTAGTTTTAAAGGTGCTATCAGGTTCTCTGAAGATGCCAGCCGTAGATCCTGGAGAAACAACTAGAATAAACTCTTCTAGAACATGGCCACATAGCCCCAAAAACCAACAAAAAACTATAGTCTGAACATTGTAGGCTTATTGTAAAGTTCATCTTAGATTTCATACAAGACCTCTTGACTTTGCAAGACCATGATCATGCAAGAGAAGCATTGGCGCATTACAGACCGCCTAAAAGTGGCGGTCTGCCGGTGCTGCTGGTTGCTCTGCGAGGGGAGCCGTAGCAGCCAAACCGCATGGCTCTCGCGTGGAGCAAAAAAGAAGCCCTAAAATGGCACTTCTTCCCACGGTGCGGTTATGATGCCATGAGGCACCAATGCCGTACTCGCGACATCATAAGCGCTGTGCGATGTGCGGACGCTATGCGTCCGACACGTAATAATGGTGGTGCCTGTGTGTATAGGACGCCGCCATTATTACGCCCCCGTCACGTGCTAGGGGTGAGGCCGGTGTGGACGCTAGGTCCCCGGCCAACCCCTAGCACGTGATGGGGGCGCCTCAAGAGCCCGTCTGTAACGGGCCATAGTTTCCAGGAGAGACAAACTTCAAGCTCTCCTCAGTGGGTGACACCCCTGATCTAGGAAAAAGAATGCCAAACCACCTCCTAACCAGGGGTAGAAATTCGGTGTTGCTGAACTGCAACTCCCAGAATCCTTAGCCAACCATACCAAAGGTAAGGAACGCTAGAAGTTGCAGTCCAACAACATTGGAGTGCTGTATCATTCCCACTCCTGTTCTAACCCAGTAATGGAAATAATGTTTGGAATTATTAATTTCCAGTGAAAATTTGCACAATTTCCCCCCTTGTATTCAAACATACCTTGTGCAGGATTTTTTCTGAAGAGAAAAACCAGTGTTTTTCACACTGTTTTTCATACAGTGTCCCAAACCCCGTTTCCTGCACAAAATTCAGTTCTTTTGTTCAACCTGCCCCACATCCTATGTGTTTGTCTCTGCAAAATAGTTCCTCTTCAACATTTTGGAACTTTGATCACAGGGAGAATACTGTACAGGAATAGAGTGTGCCTTTGGTATCCACTGAGGTTTTGCTTCCAGCCCCCCCTGTGAATATCAAAATGCTCAAGTCCCATTATATACAGAGCATTGTAAAATGGTGTCCCTTACATACATAGTTTTGCTTTTTGGCTTTTTGGGAGGGGGTATTTTCAAGCCATGGATGGCTGAATCCACAGATGCAGAATCCATGGATATAGAGGGCTGATTGCATTTGTTTTAAATCATAGAATCATAGAATCGTAAAGTTGGAAGAGACCGCAAGGGCCATCCAGTCCAACCCCATTCTGCCATGCAGGAAATCTAAATCAAAGCATCCCCGACAGATGGCCATCCAACCTCTGTTTAAAAACCTCTAAGGAAAGAGATTCCACTACACTCTGAGGGAGTTTGTTCCACTGTTGGACATTCCTTACAGTCAGGAAGTTCCTCCTAATGTTGAGGTGGAATCTCTTTTCCTGGAGCTTGAATCTATTGCTTGTTCCCTCTCAATATGACATCCCTTCAAGCATTTAAACAGGGCTATCATATCACCTCTTAACCTTCTCTTCTCCAGGCTAAACATCCCCAGCTCCCTGAGTCGTTCCTCACAGGGCATGGTTTCCAGACCCTTCACCATTTTAGTCGCCCTCCTTTGGACACACTCCAGTTTCTCATCATCCTTTTTAAATTGTGGTGCCCAGAACTGGACACAATATTCCAGGTGGGGCCTGACCAGAGCAGAATAGAGTGGCACTATTACTTCTCTTGATCTAGACACTATACTTCTATTGATGCAGCCTAAAATCACATTGGCCTTGTTAGCTGCCGCATTGCACTTTTGTCTCATGTTCAACTTGTGGTCTGCTTGGACTCCCAGATCCCTTTCACACATAGTTTCATTCAGCCAGGTGTCCCCCATCCTATATCTGTGCATTTAATTTTTCCTCCCTAAGGGCAGTACCTTACATTTCTCCCTGTTGAAGTTCATTTTGTTAGTTTTGGCCCATCTTTCTAATCTATTCAGGTCATTTTGAATTTTGATCCTGTCCTCTGGGGTGTCAGGTATTCTTCTTAATTTGGTGTCATCTGCAAATATTATAAGTATTATAAGTATCTAAGTCGTTGATAAAGTTGTTGAATAGCACTGGGCCAAGGACAGAGCCCTGTGGAACCCCGCTAGTCACTCCTCTGGTCACAATCAGTGTACTATCTGAGCTCTTTCAGAGATAGGGAAAGATAGAGACATCTAAAGAAATGAAGGAATAAAACAGATTCATCGTCAATCAGCTTCCCAAGAAAAGTCTATATGACCCTGAATGAATCTCACTTTTTACGAATTGAATTTCTAAGAAAGCAAGTTTCTCGATCATATAGAGGTACAGAAATCTTGTTGGTAAAGGAATACTGTTTAACATTTTAAAATGCTTAGAATTTAAATCGTGGCTCCCAATATTCCTGTATGTTTGTGAGGGGATCATGCAACAACTCCAAACATATTTCTACATGCCTACATTGCTGTTCTAGATCATCTTTTACACGAATTCTATGGAAATGAGTTGAGAGTTTGAGCTGGAATATTCCCACCAGATTGCTTTGCACAATATCTAACTTTTTTCCTTATATACTTACATGAAAAAAAAGAAGAAGAAAACAAGGAACAATAAATGGCTTTATTATTATGCAAATCACATACAATTTATCTGATCTACAGAATGTATCCTAGTCACGCAAGAAAGACAAACATGCATGGAATTCTAGACCTCCGCAAATTAATTTTCTTTAGGCAAGCGATGACATTAGCTTTATTTATTTTTTGCTTGTAATCAATTGAACAAGAATCATGCAGAACCTTCTTTTGTTAAAAAAGAGGGAAAGAAAGAGCAAGGACTTTCCATTGGAAACAGACCAAGAGGTCCCAATGCGACAGAGGAAACAGTACGATCTTGAAACAGGTATGTAGGCTGTTTGCAGTGCAGTGAATCATAGAATCATAGGGCTGGAAGACACCCCAAGGGCCATCCAGTCCAACCTGACCGATTCTGCTTTGCAGGAACACACAATCAAAGTATTCTCCACAAATGGCCAACCAGCCATTGTTTAAAAGAAGGAGACTCCACCACATCCAAGGCAGTGTTTTTCACTGTCAAGAGCTCTCACCATCCAGAAATTCCTCCTAATGTTTAGGTGGAATCTCTTTCCTGTAGCATGAGTTCATTGCTCCATGTCCTAGTCTTTGAAGCAGCAGAAAACAAGTTTGCTCTATCTTCAGTACAGTGCACCTGTGTAATACGCGGGCACATCATACACAGCTTTCAGCTTACGCTGAAAGCCACACACCAGAAGAGGTAATGGTGCATGCACCATGGGCATGGGCCCCATTGTTTTCAATGGGGCTCCAGCATACGTATTTCCCTTATGCGGGGGGTGGGTGGGTGGGTCCAGAACAGAATCCTGCATAAGGGAAGGGTGCACTGTATAACATCCCTTCAAACATTTCATAGAATCATAGAATCATAGAGTTGGAAGAGACCGCAAGGGCCATCCAGTCCAACCCCCTGCCATGCAGGAAATCCAAATCAAGGCATCCCTGACAGATGGCCATCCAGCCTCTGTTTAAAGACCTCCAAGGAGGGAGACTCCACTACACTCCGAGGAAGTGTGTTCCACTGTCGAACAGCCCTTACTGTCAGGAAATTCCTCCTAATGTTGAGGTGGAATCTCTTTCCTGCAGCTTGCATCCATTGCTCCGGGTCCTAGTCTCTGGAGCAGCAGAAA